>NC_091959.1:37453643-37682518 GCF_031021105.1 Erythrolamprus reginae | reverse complement strand
TCTGAACCCCGGGTTCGTATCACGAGTTGTTTGTAAGACGAGGGGTTCGTATCTTGAGGTACCACTGTACTTTCAATTGTTTATAGGGGGTTTTATGTGTGCTTGGTTGTGAGCCACCCAGAGTCCTTTGGAGTTGGGTGGGCATACAAGTCCAAATGAATGAATGAATGAATGAATGAATGAATGAATGAATGAATGAATGAATGAATAACAGGTGATAGCAGGGCAAAAGACAAGGCAAGCTATGAGGTCCCTCGGGGCATACAGAATAAAGGAAATTAAAGACCTCTCCCAAGGTTTGATGGTGGATTCAGCCAATCTTCAGGTGTGAAGATGTTATTGTACTGGTCACTCTGAGAAAGAGATAAGAACAGGAGTGGGTTGTGGATCCTTTTGCTGCTGGTTCGCTCAGGGCCATGTATTAGCACATTCATTTAGAACTCACCACTGGCTTAGATGCTCTGCTGAACTGTTGCCAATTTGTATCACACATTTTCTCCTCTTCTACCCCAAAACCCATAAAAGCTCATCCAAGCCCAGATAGTCTATTTTTATGTAAGGCCGATGGCAGCTACAAATAAATTAACTGTCCAGGAGAGTGAATTGTGCATATATTAGCTGCTTCGGCACAGATTCTAAATCTCTTTGAATCGGAAGCATCTGAAAACCGCTCTCAAAGTTGATTGGGAAGATGAAAGATATACGACATCTGCTTGTCTTAGAACTACTACTCATTCCTCCTTGCCGCTGAAAGGACACATCATGTTTCTTAAAAGCTTCTCCGATACAAATGTTTATCTTTGCCACCATCATCAAACCAAACTTTCTTCAAGCACAGGTCTTTGTTGTCTACAAGCAGCGGTGGGCAGTAGGCACGATGGGGTGGAGCGCAGTTCCACTGGCAGAAATGAAGATGCATGCACAGCTCCAGCTGATCGGCAGCTGTCACTTCCTGGATTACTGGTCTCGGCTCAGCTCTCCTTTGTTTCCCCTGGTGCTGCGTCTGCGCTCCTTGCTTTTTTCCTCTTTCCTTCCTTCCTGGACTCGGACGAGCTTCCCTCCCTCCTGCCTTGCTCCCCACCAGCCTCATGCGTCCATCTCCCGCCTGAGGTGCAAGCAGAAGGTGTGGGTGGAAGCGGTGCCGGCAGCATTTATGCTTCTGGCAACACCCGTTCGCCTAGCTACCCATCCTGAGTGGGGGGGGGGGCGACCCAGGAAGGAGAGCGCGGGAAACGCGAAGCAAATTGTCACCCCAGCGAGCGACACTGGTAAAGTTGTAAGTCGAGGACTTAACAGTTCACTTGAACGGTGATGGTCGTTCAAACCACTCCCAGCAGGTCACATGACTGACAAGCCACTCCTACCCAGTCACATGACCATTAAGCCACACCCACAGTGTGGCTGCCCATTACTGTCTACAAGACTGGTAGTACTCACATTTGGTGCTCTTTGAGCTTTGTGGTTTTCTTGCAAATGTTTCATTACCAAATTAGGTGGTATTTCCAGTTGCTAGAAAGTAGTTGTAATAGCATTATTATTATTATTATTATTATTATTATTATTATTATTATTATTATTATTATTATTATTATTATTTAGATTTGTATGCCACCCCTCTCCACAGACTCGGGGCAGCTCACAACAATAGTAAAACAGTGTACAATGAACAAATCTAATATTAAAAACATCTAAAAACCCATTAATTTAAAACATACAACACAAGCATACCATACATAAAACTATATAAGCTAGGGGGAGATGTCTCAATTCCTCCATGCCTGACGGCAGAGGTGGGTTTTAAGGAGTTTGCGAAATTTATTTATTTATTTATTTATTCATTCATTCATTCATTCATTCATTCATTCATTCAATTTTTATGCCGCCCTTCTCCTTAGACTCAGGGCAGCTTACAACATGTTAGCAGTAGCACTTTTGAACAGAGCCAGCCTATTGCCCCCATAATCCGGGTCCTCATTTGACCCACCTCGGAAGGATGGAAGGCTGAGTCAACCTTGAGCCAGTGATGAGATTTGAACCGCTGACCTTCAGATCTACAGTCAGCTTCAGTGGCCTGCAGTCCAGCACTCTACCTGCTGCGCCACCCCGGCTCATAGTAGTAGTACCCCATTTTCCCAAAAGAAGAGATCCCCTGATAATAAGCCCAATCAGGTCAAACACTTATTTCAGGGTTAAAAAAAAAAAAAAGACAGGGTTTTATTTTTTTGGGAACCACGATAGTATGTGGTCCTTGATGTTCTCGTGGTTTTCTTTCCCCTTGCAGATATAACATTACCTAACTATGGAAGATAACAAGTGCTAGAAGAGATTGAGGTTGGAGGGAGGAGGAGAGAGGAAGAGGAGGAAGAGGAGAACTGTAGGTCCTTTGTACTTTTTGAGCTTGGTTGTTTTCTTGTAGACATGTTATTACCGTAACCAATTGTGTCATGAAGCATCTGCCAGAATAGCATCAAAGACTCCACAGTTCAAGCTACAAATACAGTGGTACCTCTCCTTAAGAACGCCTCTACTTAAGAACTTTTCTAGATAAGAACTGGGTTTTCAAGATTTTTTTCTGCCTCTTCTTAAGAACCATTTTCTTCTTCTTCTTCTCTTCTTCTCTTCTTCTTCTTCTTCTTCTTATTATTATTATTATTATTATTATTATTATTATTATTATTATTTTTAATTACATTTTTATGCCGCCGCTCTCCATAGACTCGGGGCAGCTCACAACAATAATAAAACAGTATATAATAAACAAATCTAATATTTAAAAATATCTAAAAAGCCATTATTTAAAAAAAGACATACACACAAGCATACCATACATAAAATTATATAAGCCAGGAGGAAATGTCTCAATTCCCCCATGCCTGACGGCAGAGGTGAGTTTTAAGAAGTTTGCGAAAGGCAAGGAGGGTGGGGGCAATCCTAATCTCCGGAGGGAGCTGGTTCCAGAGGGTTGGGCGCTGCCACAGAGAAGGCTCTGCCCCTGGGTCCTGCCAAATGGCATTGTTTCATCGACAGGACCCGGAGAAGGCCAACTCTGTGGGACCTAACCGGTCACTGGGATTCGTGCAGCAGAAGGCGGTCTCTGATCCGATGCCATGAAGGGCTTTATAGGTCATAACCAACACTTTGAATTGTGACCGGAAATTGATCGGCAACCAATGCAGACTGCGGAGTGTTGGTGTGACATGGGCATACCTTGGGTATTACTGGTAAGAACCCGAGCCTGGAAATTTTTTTGTTTTGTGTCATCTTCCATAAGGATGATTTCCTCCCCATTTCTTTCTTTTTTCTTTCTTTCTTTCTTTCTTTCTTTCTTTCTTTCTTTCTTTCTTTCTCTCCTTCTCTCCCTCTTCCTCTTTCTCTCTTTTCTTCTTTCTCTATTTCTCTCTCTCTTCCTCTCTTTCTCTTACTCTCTCTCTGATATTTCATCATTGAGGAAGGCTGCTGAAAGATGATAAATCATCTTTCATCATGATTTGCCTTAAATCATGTGATGGCAATGGAATTTTTTTTAAAAGGTTTTTTTTCTTTTCATACAGGCATTTTCACATATTTGTCATCTCATTTCTCATTTCATTCTTTTACAAAATCTTTATACAGTATATTTATCTTATTGCTTTGTTCATTCAAGGTTGCTTTTTTTTTTGCCATCCTCCCTTCCCATCTCGTACAGCCCTTCTTTCTTTCTTTCTTCTTCCCTTCATCTTTCTCTTTCTAAACCTACCTCCCCTCCCTTTTGCCTTCTTCTCTTCTTTACTTCCCCTCCTGCCCTCACTCTTCTCATCTCTTCTTTCCTCCTCGTCCTCTTTCTTTCTTATTCCTCTTATTCTTATTCCTCTCTTCCCCTCCTTCTTCCTTTGCTGTACTTTCCTCATTTTTCTGGGAAAATTCTTTTAACCAGTCTTACTTTTTCATATTTCATTCCATATATATTCCTTTAATCTATTTCTTTTAGCTGTTGCTTGTTCAAATTTATCCCCTCCTCTTTTCAAGTGGTGCATATGGATTACATCATTCAGTTATATTCCAACTTCTTTATTTATAATCATTTTCTAACCATCTAAAAAAACGTCTCTCAAGTGTTGTAATACAAGTCCTCTTTATCTTTTAATCTTAGTGTTAATCTAATTGGGAGCTCCAGGGCGGAGGTACCAATGGCGGCTGGACGTGTTGCTGGACACTGTACATGCTGGCAGCAACACGTCCAGCCGCCGTCATCGGTGCCTCCACCCTGGAGCTCCTGTTGCCGGCATGGTGTATGCTGTTGCTGACTGCTGACTGCTTGCAGCCGCCATCCCGCAACTGCTGCCCAGTGCCGCTGCTGGCGGCGCCCTCCCGCTGCCGGCGCCCTCCTGCCGGGCCCCAAAGCTCACCTGCCGCCACCGCCAGGGAAGCTCCAGCCGGGTGGGGCACTGCATCTGTCTGAAAACTTGGAAGGCGCAAAGAAGGAAGCTCAGCTTTCGGTCTCGTAACTTTTTGCTCTTCGCGCCCTCAGCAAAAAGTTGCGATACCGGAACCTGAGCTTCCTTCTTTGCGGCACACCTGACCATGTCTCGCAGCACACTGGTATGCTGCGGCACACTGGTTGAAAAACACTGGTCTACAGTACCATAGAGTTCCCAACGTTTAAAACAGGGGCTTAATATCCACCAAAAAGACCACGGTTAGAACATTGTAACCAATACTGGTCACTGTTGTGGTTGGCTCTGGCCCAGCTCCTGCCCCAAGGAATGTGGAGGTGGATGCAGGGGAAACATCAACACGTCATAGGCCTGTTTTATTGCTGCCAGAGGCAGGTAGTTCAGTTTCCTCGAACGAAGAAGGTGGGAGTGATTTGGAAGAGGGGGGCTTGGCACACAGCCCAGGAAGCCAATCTCCATTATCTTCGGTCGATTCGGATGCGGAACTCTTGGACCCACGCAGGCACAGAGTTATGCGTAGAAGAGACCAATTGAGGACATATTACAGGAGATAAGAGAGGCCACCTGTGTTTGCGTGGGGCTCTAGGAATTAGAGCTGCAGATACAAATAGCAGCATGTTGGTTTGGCCGTTGTGGAAGATTATCTGATCACAGTTCTTCAGGACTGTGTTTTGCTGTTTTCCGGACTTTGTTGATTTTTCACGCCTTTGAAACCAAAGCAGAGCAAAGTGTGTGTGTCTCACTTCGTTGGAAGAAGGAGGGCTGTGATGTTCCTTCACAGCTGATAGCTAAGTACTTAAGGACTGATTAAGGGAATTGTACAGCCTACAAGGTTGTTTTGGGACGAGTGCTCTTTGCAATACAAAAAGGGTGCTTTTTTCTTTTGAATTTTTGTGGTAAAGAACATTGTTTTGAATTTTCAAATGTGTGTGTGTCTGAAATTTGTACCCTTGAATTTTCGGGAGGCTCATACCAGAGAGCCCGACAGAACAGTCACCATACAACGAAAGAGATGGAGACTTTGGAAAAAGTTCAGAGAAGAGCAACTAAGATGATCAAAGGCCCGAAGACTAAAACATACAAAGAATCGCTGCAGGATTTGGGTCTGGCTAGTCTAAAGAAGAGAAGAATTAGGGGTGACATGATAGCAGCATTCTAGTATTTGAATTTGCCCCAAAGAAGAGAGGGTCAATCTATTTTCCGAAGCACCCGAAGGCAGGACAAGAAGCAACGGATGGAAACTAATCAAGGAGAGAAGCAACATGGAATGAAAGAGAAACTTTCCAACAATGAGAATGATTAATCAAGTTTTCGGAGAGGGGCGGCATATAAATCCAATAAATTGAATTGAATTGAATTAATCAGTGGAACAGCTTGCCACTAGAAATCGTAGGTGCTCCATGATGGAGGTTTTTAAGATGAGGATGGACAGTCACTTGTCTGACATGGTATAGGGTCTCCTGCTTGAGCAAGGAGCTGGACTAGAAGTCCTCCAAGGTCCTTTCCAGCTCATTCATTTGTAATATAGATATCAAAGAATATTTTTTTAAAAAAAACTGCTTAGAAATATAAAAATAGCAGAACGAATTAAACATATGACATCAATTTCTTCTGCTTCTTGTTTGTAACAATTTGGTGAGTTAAGTCAACTTTGAACAATGATCCCAGGGGTTAAATTAGATTTTTCTGAGCAGGGTTGAAGTCAACCAAATAAGGCCCCCAAATTTTCCATTAGTTAGCTAGCTGAAATAATTGGGCAACTTTGTACTGGACTGAATTTGACAAAGCCTGTTAGAAAACTTCACTTTGTCCTATCTGGGTGAAAGAAAGAAAGAAAGACAGACAGACAGACAGACATATAGATATAGATATTGTTGTGGTTGGCTCTGGCGCAGCTCCTGCCCCGAGGAATGTGGAGGTGGATGCAGGGGAAACTTCAACATGTCACAGGCCTGTGTTATTGCCGACAGAGTCAGTTCAGAGTTTAGTTTCCTCGGACGAAGAAGAAGGTGGGAGTGACTTGGAAGAGGGGGGCTTGGCACACAGCCCAGGCAGTCAATCTCCATTATCTTCCATTGATTCAGATGAAGACATCTTGGACCCACGCAAGCGCAGAATTATGCGTAGAAGAGACCAAGTAAGGACATATTACAGGAGACATGAGAGGCCACCTGTGTTTGGGTGGGGCTCCAGTAATTAGGGCTGCTGGTATAAATAGCAATGTGTGGGTTTGGCCGTTGTGGAAGAGTATCTGATCGCAGTTCTTCAGGAATCCTATGTTGCTGTTTTCTGGACTTTGTTGATTTTTCACACCTTTGAAACCAAAGCAGAGCAACATGTGTGTGTGTGTGTCACTTTGTTGGAAGAAGAAGGGGTGTGAAGTTTCTTCACAGCTGCTGGCTAAGTACTTAATGACTGCTTAAGGGAAATTGTACAGACTACCCGGTTGTTTTGGGACGAGTGTTCTTTGCAATACAAAAAGAGTGCTTAGTTTATTTTGAAATTTGTGATAAAGAACATTGTTTTGAATTTTCAAATGTGTGTGTGTCTGAAATTTGTACCCTTGAATTTTCGGGAGGCTCCTACCAGAGAGCCCAGCAGAACAGTTAGCTAGCTGAAATAATTGGGCAACTTTGTACTGGACTGAATTTGACAAAGCCTGTTAGAAAACTTCACTTTGTCCTATCTGGGTGAAAGAAAGAAAGAAAGACAGACAGACAGGCATATAGATATAGATATAGATATATGGATATACAGTGATCCCTCGAGTATCGCAAGGGTTACGTTCCAAGACCCCTCGCGATACTCGATTTTTCGCAATATAGTGGTGCGGAAGTAAAAACACCATCTGCGCATGCGTGCCCTTTTTTCCATGGCCACGCATGCGCAGATGGTGTTTTTACTTCCGCACCTGGGAAGACCCAGGGAAGGTTCCTTCCGCCGCCCAGCAGCTGATCTGCTCGGCAGCGCCGCAGCAGCGAGGAGCCGAAGATCCGGGTTTCCCCGCCGCCCCGCAAAGGGGAAACCCCGATCTTCGGCTTCTCGCTGCTGCCGCGCCCGCCGCTTGTCCGCCCGCCGCTTGTCCGCCCGCCGCTTGTCCGCCCGCCGCTTGTCCGCCGCTTGTCCGCCCGCCGCTTGTCCGCCGCCTGCCTGCCCACCGCTTGTCCGCCCGCCGCTTGTCCGCCGCTTGCCTGCCCGCCGCTTGTCCGCCCACCGCTTGTCCGCCGCCTCGCTTGTCCGCCGCCTCGCTTGTCCGCCGCCTCGCTTGTCCGCCCGCCGCTTGTCCGCCCGCCTGCCTGCCTGCAGCAGCAGCGAGCAGACGAAGATCGGGGTTTCCCCGCCGCCCACGCAAAGGGGAAACCCCGGCTCCTCGCTGATCCGCCCGCCGCCCGCCAGCAAGAGGGGGAGAGATAGAGAAAGAGAGAGAAGGAAAGAAAGAGATGAGGGAGGGAGGAAGAGAGTGTGAGAGGGGCAGAAGCAAGATAGAGAAAGAGAGAGAGAAAGAAAGATGAGAAAGGAAGGAAGAGAGTGACGTCATCGGGTGGAAAAATCGCGATATAGCGTTTCGCGAAGAACGAGATCGCGAAAATCGAGGGATCGCTGTATACTGTATTTTTCGAAATATTAGACACACCAGAGTATAAAACAAACCTTAAGTTTTGGGGAGGATTTATATACTGCTTCATAGTATTTTACAGCCCTCTCTAAGCAGTTTACAGAGTCAGCATATATTGCCCTCAACAATCTGGGTCCTCATTTTACCCACCAGGGAAGGATGGATGGCTGACTCAGCCTTGAGCCTGGTGAGATTCGATCTGCCAAACTGCTGGCAGCTGGTGATCAGCAGAAGTAGCCTGCAGTACTGCGCTCTAACCACTGTGCCACCGTGGCTCTTATTTAGATGGTACCCAAATTGGCAATTTTTATTACTTTTTGAACCCCTAAAAAGAACTCCATTTGTTCCAATGGCTGAATTAAAAGTGGTGTTCCATGAACTTCTTACCTTCCAGGAAATTCATTTCCTTCCTTGAAGAAAATTGTTGAGTCTTTGGATCACCAATAACCAGATGCCCTCAGCCACTAATTTTATAGTTCAAGCTGTTGTCACAACCCACGGAACGCCGTAAACATTTAATGCTGATCGAGTGCTTGCAGTCGGCCAAGAATGAAATTATGCTTTGGGTTAGCACGAGCTAGAGCGATTATAGAGTTCACCAGGAAAAAAAAATACAGTCCTTAATTAGCTTTACAATGTGAAGAAAATGAATTACAAACTAACTGTGTAATTGATGATTGTGCATCCAGTTAATTCGACGTGGCGATGCGTGAACTTCAACTTCCCTTCTGTTTGTGGTTAAACATAATGTTTACCTCAATACAACTCAAACCTGGCTGAGGTGGGAAGTCACCATCAGACAATTATACCCCAAACGGGACTGAAAGTTGCCTGGAATTAATCCTGATGCTTTCACCCAGTTTTGGTGGGGAAAGATGCAGGACCACTGGGATATTTTGTTTAACAATTCCATTTACTGCAGCCCAACACCAGGAATGAATGAAAATTGTAAATGATAAATTTATGAGTAATGAAATGAAAAATGTAGGTAATGAAAAAGGTAATGAAAAAGTAACATTTAAGAGAAAGTTAAATGTTAAAGCAGTGACGGTGAACCTTTTTTGGTTTGTGTGCCAAAAGGGGGGAGCATGGGGGAAGCATGAATAATAAGCATAAAGCATAATTCCATGTGTACCCTCCATATATGCATGCATGATCCCCATTCTCCCAACATGGCTGTGGTGGTGGGGGAGCTGGCATGAGCATGGGCAGAGTTGGCGCGAGCCCGGGTGGCGGGGCAAACAGCGGTAGCATGGGCAGTGTGGGGAGAGCCAGCACGAGCACGGGTGGTGGGCGGAGCCAGCAAGAGTGCGGTTGGCGGGGGAAGCCAGCGAGAGTGGGCGGTGGGGAGAACTGCGGTAGTGTGGGTAGTGGAGGAGCCGGCATGAGCATGGACGGAGCTGGCACGAGCCAGGGCAGCGGGGCAATGGCGGTAGCACAGGTGGTGGTGGGGAGCTGGCATGGCAGGTGAGTGAGGGGCTTGCAGCGGGGGAAGGCAGCCTTCGCAGCAGGGCAGGGCAGGTGGAGGTCTTGGGAAGCCCCGTTTGGCGTGCATACGCGTGCACGCCTGGCGGCGCCACCAGAACTAGCCTACGCGGTACATTGCCACCACCGGAACTGCATTCCCCACCGTTCAGGGTCAGGCCTACCACTGCATATAGCTGTCAGGCATGGGGGAACTGAAACATCTCCCCCTGGGCATGTTTAATTTATATATGGTATGCTTGTGTGTATGTCTGTTAGTATATGGGGTCTTTCTTAAATCTTTAAATATTTTAAATTGTCAGATTATTTATGATTTGTTTCCACATGTTGTGAGCCGCCCCGAGTCTTCGGAGAGGGGCGGCATACAAATCTAAGTAATAAATAAATAAATAAATAAATAAATAAATAAATAAATAAATATGCTTCTCAAGTGATTGGTCCTAAATTAACAACTGTTTTGATCTGAGCCTGACTTCTGATGTTTGCAGTAGGTCTCTCCCTCCCTCTCCCCACTCCTTCTCTCTCCCCCTCCCTCACCTGCCCTCCCCTCCTTCCCTCTCCTCCCCTTCCCCCCTCCCTCCCTCCCTCTCTCTCCCTCTTCCTCTAGCCCAGGGGTGGGCAATTAATTTTGCCATGGGGCTGCATGAGAAATTGGGATGGTTTTAGAGGACCAGACCATGGCCTGACCTAAACCCCCAGACCCACTTTACAGACCCCTAATTGTTTGTTTTACGGCAACACGGTGCACCATAGTCACGGCGCTGGAGTGTTTGCATGGTTTCTGTGCTCACCCGCTCTCGATAGCAGGTCGGGGTCCGCTCCAGTGCGAGGATGAAAGAGCTCACCACATCTGCCGGGACTCCTCCGGTTCCTGCTTTCCTCATGGTTCATCAGGAAACCAGGAACCGGAGGAGTCCCAGCAGACGCGGTGAGCTCTTTCATCCTCACACTGGAGCGGACCCTGACCTCCGCGGACTGGTCAGAGATAGTGGGTGGGCCGATCACAGACAGCAGGTGGGCCGGATACGGGCCGCAGGCTGCCCCTTGCCCAGGTCTGCTCTAGCCCCTCTCTCAGAAGTTACTTTAGAATGGGTAGATCTTCCCTTGATGCTAATTTAGTAATTAAGAATTCAGCTGACCATCAACTACAGATGAAGAGCACTCTAACTCTTGGCTACTGTTGTGGTTGGCTCTGGCCCAGCTCCTGCCCCAAGGAATGTGGAAGTGGATGTGGGGGAAACATCCACAAGCCACAGGCCTGTTTTGCTCCCGATGGAATCTGCCGACGAAGCCTCCTCTGACCAAGGAAGTGTGAGTGACAGGGAAGAGGGGAGTTTGGCAGACAGCCCAAGAGTAGATCCATCATCCATATCATCCCTGGATTCGGAACAAGAAGTTATGACATATCCATGCATGCGTTGAGTGATACATAGGAGGCAACAACTGAAGGATTATTACAGGAGATAAATGAGGCCACCTGTGGTTGGGTGGGGCTGCTGTAATTAGTGCTACAGATAAAAGAGCAGCCTGGTGTTTTAGCCTCATGGCAGTTTATCTGATTCATTGTTTTGTCAAGATCGTGGTTTTTGCTGTTCAAGATTGTGTGTGGACTCTCTGGACTTTAGAATTGGACTCAATTTCCCAGTTATTAGATGAGAAATTGGATTGCATTTCACCTGTGCCTTGTGTGTACTAGAAAATCCCTTTGACATTTAAACAGGGAGCTGTTTCTGTTTTTCTGTTTATAAAGACTTTTGGGTTTTCCTTTTATCGTGTGGTATGTGTCTTCCTGGACTAATTACCCTGTAATTACAGGCGGTTGAGACACACTGGCAGAACAGCTACCAACCAATGTCCCATCTGGAACCTTCCCGTCCATACTTGGTAGTTTTCCTTAATTATAAGCAAATTTCAGACTGCCTCTATGGAATTAGAAATACATAGTACTGATCTCAGTGGTAATTAATGTTGGAAACAGTCATGCCTGTACATTTAATTCTGGGATTTTTAAAAAAAACACATTATATTTTAGAAGTACTTTGTTTGTTCTGAGCTGTTGTGCTTTCTGACAGAGGTGTTTTCCAAAGATGTTGACGCATTGGTGTTATCACCACTCTCCATTAATGATTTGTTAAATTAATTTAATTAAATGCTTCAGCTTCCTAACGCCCACATTTCTAATATGAACGATAAACAAACAGGAGGGACTTGGATATGAATTTGAATGAAATGCACGCACCCTCTATTTCCGTGTGTCTCTGTGGTTATTTTTAAAAGGATTTGAGAGTTGAGTTAATCAGGGGTTTTTCTCTCTCTCCCTCCCTCCCTTTTGTAAATTGTGGGTGCAGAAAAAAAATCCCTACTTGAATCCAGACTCTTTCCCTGGCAATCTCCACCCCATGTCCAGTCAACGAAGCAGTGGAAGTGATGTTCCGGTGCCTGGAAGCTGTTGGGGTCTGGATGGGTGTCAACAGACTCAAACTCAACCCGGATAAGATAGAGTAGCTGTGGGTTCTGCCTCTTAAGGACAATCCCATCTGTCCATCCATTACCCTGGGGGGGGGGAATTATTGACCCCCTCAGAGAGAGTCCGCCACTTGGGCGGACTCGATCCACAGCTCACATTAGAGAACCGTCTTTCAGCTGTGGTGAGGGGGACGTTTGGCCAGGTTCGCCTGGTGCACCAGTTGCGGCCCTATCTGGACCGGGACTCACTGCTCACAGTCACTCATGCCCTCATCACCTCGAGATTCGACTACTGTAATGCTCTCTACATGGGGCTACCTTTGAAGAGTGTTCGGAAACTTCAGATCGTGCAGAATGCAGCTACGAGAGCAATCATGGGCTTCCCAAATTATGCCCATGTTTCACCAACACTCCGCAGTCTGCATTGGTTGCCGATCAATTTCTGGTCACAATTCAAAGTGTTGGTTATGACCTATAAAGCCCTTCATGGCATCGGGCCAGAATATCTCCGGGACTGCCTTCTGCTGCACGAATCCCAGTGACTGATTAGGTCCCACAGAGTTGGCCTTCTCTGGGCCCTGTCGACTAAACAATGTCGTTTGG
Organism: Erythrolamprus reginae; assembly: GCF_031021105.1. Taxonomy (NCBI): domain Eukaryota; kingdom Metazoa; phylum Chordata; class Lepidosauria; order Squamata; family Dipsadidae; genus Erythrolamprus; species Erythrolamprus reginae. The sequence continues at coordinate 37,669,915 of NC_091959.1, read as the reverse complement.
TGGGTCCCAGGGGAAGAGCCTTCTCTGTGGCGGCCCCGACCCTCTGGAACCAGCTCCCCCCTGAGATTAGAAGTGCCCCCACCCTCCTTGCCTTTCGTAAACTCCTTAAAACCCACCTCTGCCATCAGGCATGGGGGAATTGAGACATCTCCCCCAGGCCTATACAATTCATGTATGGTATGTTTGTGTGTATGTCTGCTTTAATAACGGGGATTTTAAATGTTTTTAAATTATTAGATTTGTCTTGTTGTGAGCTGCCCCAAGTCTATGGAAGCAAGAAATCCCAAATGGAGATTACTTAGACTGCAGCTGTAAGGACCTGTCCCAGGTGGTCCCTCCGTAAAGTTGAATCCCTTGAATCCCTTGAGTTGAATGCAAAGTGGTTGCAGTAAATGTCAGGTGGAATGTGAAAATCCCACGCAAAGCATAAAGAAATTCTTTCATTTCCCCATATCCAACCCATTCTGACCAGTTCACTGGCATACAAATCTAATAAATAATAATAATAATAATTCTGACCAGTCCACTGGCAGCCAATGTAAAACTTAGAAGATGGTTTGTTTTATATGCCGCCCAATCCCATGGGACTTTCAACAATAAAATAATACACTAAAATGTCAAATATTAAGCAATAAAACCCAATTTAAACTGGTCAATCAATTATAACAACTACAAAAACCCTTAGACTAACAATGCAATCATCCATTCACACATACAATCTGTTATGCCGGGCTCTTCACTAATAGCCCCCCAGTGAGTTAGGAATGCAAATTTAAACACACGCACACCAGCACAGAAGAAAAATGGGAATAGTTTATCCGAAACAGTTTGAAAAGCACACACTTTTAAAAAGAGCCAAATTTCTCTCACGCAGATAACAGTCCTGGAATGCGGCCAAAAGCAAAAACAAAAGAGAGCAATTAAGGCAGTTGTGAATCCTCACAGCTGTCCCCTTCTATGAGTCCACAAGAGATAGTTAACTGAAGTGTCCAAAAAGTCAGTAGAAGTCCTGGAAGAATCCAAACCTTAGCAATGATCTTTCTCCAAACAAGATAAATGGCCATACTGCAGTCCCCAACACCCGTCATTTATCACCAAACCCATTAACCTTATAGCCTCAGCAAGAGGTGTTCTCCCTTATCTTCGACGATACCTGCGCAGCTGCTCCCTTCTTGTCATGAGCCTGCGCACATGGGCATCTACCAGCAGATCCTCCTCTGAGTCTGACGTCTCACTAATGGGAGCATTAACTGATGGGCTGGCTGCACCCATCTCTCCATCTGATTCCCCTCCCCCACTCTCTGACCTTGGCAATGAATCTTCACTATCAGAATCTTCTGGCAATAACACACATCTCTATGAACCCGAGAATTCCCCTGAAATTTCCTGTTGCAGAATCTGTCCCAGAGCCAACCACAACACAATCAAACCATAATTCGGGCAGAACTAAGATGTTGACATTTTGAGAACACTGAGGTGTGAGGCAGATAACAGGCCATTGTCAGGTTATGAGGGCCTTGAAACCAGTCTTGAACCAGTCTGGGAGGGAGCCTGCCCTGTCTCCAAATTGGGAAGGGGTTCTGCCCTCCCTAATTCCCAAGCATGCCAGCCCCTATCTCCTTCCAATAGAATGGCAGGACACAATGGTAGATCTGACAGCAGCATAGATATCCCTCTGATTTTCAGAGACAGGGCAGTAGGCCTAATGTAATGACCTTGAAATTGTATTCCGGTGGCCAACCAGGGAAGGACAGCAAAACAGCATGGAGTATTTTGGCAGTCTAGCCAAAGCCAAAAAAAGGCTTTATGTCTGCTATCACCATTTTTAGATAGTTTTCCAACCTCACACAGAAATCCTTAATCATTATCTGCCAGCCCAGGTAGACCAGGTCACGAAGGTAGACCAGGTAGACCAGGTCAAGAAGTAGACTGGGTAGACCAGATCAAGAAGGTTGACCAGGTCAAGAGACAGACTAGGTAGACAAGGTCAACAATGAAGACTTTTAGGAGTAGTGATTTCTGACAGTCTCAAAATGGGTGAGCAGTGTGGTCGGGTGGTAGGAAAAGCAAGTAGGATGCTTGGCTGCATAGCTAGAGGTATAACAAGCAGGAAGAGGGAGATTGTGATCCCGCTATATAGAGCACTGGTGAGACCACATTTGGAATAATACTGTGTTCAGTTCCGGAGACCTCACCTACAACAAGATATTGACAAAATTGAACGGGTCCAAAGACGGGCTACAAGAACGGTGGAAGGTCTTAAGCATAAAACGTATCAGGAAAGACTTCATGAACTCAATCTGTATAGTCTAGAGGACAGAAGGGAAAGGAGGGACATGATCGAAACATTTAAATGTGTTAAAGGGTTAAATAAGGTTCAGGAGGGAAGTGTTTTTTAAATAGGAAAGTGAACACAAGAACAAGGGGACATAATCTGAAGTTAGTTGGGGGAAAGATCAAAAGCAACATGAGATAATATTATTTTACTGAAAGAGTAGTAGATGCTTCGAACAAACTTCCAGCAGACATGGTTGGTAAATCCACAGTAACTGAATTTAAACATGCCTGGGATAAACATAGATCCATCCTAAGATAAACTACAGGAAATAGTATAAGGGCAGACTAGATGGATCATGAGGTCTCTTTCTGCCGTCAGTCTTCTATGTTTCTATGTTGCTAAGACTCTGTTAGAAATGCCAGCAGCATCTTTTGCATAACTGCAGAAGCGTCACAGCAGCAGTGACGGGATTTTCCCCAATCCAAATGGCAGCCTGTTCATTCATGGCTGACGTCTTATTAATAATCATCTCATTGGTTGGTATATATTTGAGTTTCCAACATTGAGCATAAACAATTCATGCTGCTGTTACTATGTATAAAATGATATATTGGAGTTATTTCTTTATCTTTTGCTTAATTATTCCTAATAAAAAATAATTCAGCTTTAAATTCAATTTGTTCTGTTATCTCCTGTAACCATCTCCTTATTTATTTATTATTTATTATTTAGATTTGTATGCCGCCCCTCTCCGCAGACTCGGGGCGGCTCACAGCAGGATACAACAATTCATGACAATATGTTATGTGTTCCCAATATTCTATGCTTTCGGGCATTACCACCACATATGATAAAAGGTTCCATCCTTATTTTTACACTTCCCATAGTCCAGTTTCGTATTGGTATATTTATAGTTGATGTTTCCAATTCTTAAAGACTATGAAACAGCTAAAGGAGGTAGATGAAGACTGAAGAAAAAGCGATCTTTTTCACAGGTCTTTTTGTCTACTTGAGATGGTTTATATACCAGGCAAAATGGCTCCAAATCTCTTTACTATTTAAATGCCGAAAGAAATCTCCACGAATCCTTTTCTTTGGAAATATTTCTTCGTCATCGTGGTGAGCTACTCAGAGTGAATAAACCAAGTGATTAAACATTCTGTCTAGAGTCGGATGTAATTAGCTATGTAAAATAAAGCTAATAAAGATGTTAATGGGTTTTTTCCTTGGGGTCTGGAAAGAAGGGATGGGTTTTATACTTACATAAAGAAATGCACAGCGCTAGTGGGTCCCTTCCCTCTGGATCTCATGTTTTGGCTCTATAATTAATTGCATAAAAGTTTTGCAATTTGGCAGAGGGATTAACTTTTAGCTTGGTTTGATAGTGGCTTCTATATTCTAGTAATAATCATTTTCTCTCTCTCTCTGTGGTCTCTCTTTGCAATGTTCCTTGCCAGGAATTCTGGTATTTTTTTCAGCATGACTCAGCTTCTTCTCTAGAGTTGAGCAGATCATAACTTAATCTCCTCCCCCTCCTCCCCCTCCTCCATTATTATGAAAATACTTTCTTCTCCTCCTTTCCTTCTTCTTGCAAGATAAATCAGAACTACGGCGCCTAAAACACGATTTAAGTATTGCCCACAAGATCATATGCTGCAATGTCCTACCGGTCAATGACTACTTCAGCTTCAACCGCAACAACACAAGAACACGCAACAGATTCAAACTTAATATTAATCGCTCCAAACTTGACTGTAAAAAAATATGACTTTAGCAATTGAGTTGTCGAAGCGTGGAACTCATTACCGGACTCAATAGTGTCAACCCCTAACCCCCAACATTTCTCCCTTAGACTCTCCACGATTGACCTCTCCAGGTTTCTAAGAGGTCAGTAAGGGGCGTACATAAGTGCACTAGTGTGCCTTTCGTCCCCTGTCCAATTGTCTTTCCTTTATCTCATATATCATATATATTTTCTTCCTTTCATATATCTTCTCCTCTATTTTTACATAATATCTTTATATATATTACTTCATGTCTATTCTCTTCCATATGTATTGTGTATTGGATGAATGAATGAATGAATGAATGAATGAATTAAAAAAAAAAAAAAGAACAAGGAAACACGGCCAGATGAGCTAATTCTACTTTAAATTTACATTAACAGGATCTGATGGGACTTATGCCTTGGTGATGCAGTGGTTAGAGTGCAGTACTGCTAGCTGCTTTTGCCGACTGCTGGCAGCAGTTCACCAGTTCAAATCTCACCAGGCTCAAGGTTGACTCAGCCTTCCATCCTTTCGAGGTGGGTAAAATGAGAACCCAGATTTTTGGAGCTTGGGGATGAGATGCTGACTCTGTAAACTGCTTAGAAAGGGTTGTAAAGCACCGTGAAGCGGTATATAAGTCTAAATGCTATTGCTACTATGTCTGAAGGTATATACAGTGATATCTCATCTTACGAATCCCTCATCATATGAACTTTTCAAGATACGAACCCGGGATTTAAGATTTTTTTTGCCTCTTCTTCCGAACTATTTTCACCTTACGAACCCAAGCCACCGTTGCTGGAATGCCCCGCCTCCGGACTTCTGTTGCCAGCCAAAGGCTCCCCTCGCTGGGAAACCCCACCTCCAGATTTCCGTTGCCAGTGAAGCGCCCGTTTTTGCGCTGCTGGGATTCCCTGCTGGGATTCCCCTGCAGCATCGCAAAAACACGGAAGTCCAGAGGTGGGGGTTCCCATGGAGGGGAGCCTCAGGGGAATCCCAGCAGCGCAAAAACAGGCGCTTTGGCTGGCAAAAGAGGTGAGTTTTGGGCTTGCATGCATTAATTGCTTTTCCATTGATTCCTATGGGAAACATTGTTTCGTCTTACAAACTTTTCACCTTACAAACCTCGTCCCGGAACCAATTAAGTTCGTAACACAAGGTATCACTGTATATATATATACTGTATCTGCTCCTTTTCCTCCCCTTCCTCCTCCTCCTCTTCTTTCCTCCTCCTCTTCTTCCTCCTCCCAGGGTGCAACATTGTCATCATATGAAGTTCAATTCACAGAATTCCCATCTATTGGCACCATAAGAGACTTGAGAAGGCAATATTTCACTGGACACGAGGAAAGGGAAAAAAACCTTGGTTCTCCGACAAAAAAAAAAGACCAGCGCATTACTCTTTAAAAAAGAAACAAATGCCCTTAAAAGCCAAACCAAGCTAAAATTTATAGCTAAGAATGACTTTATCATCTTCAGAAAACTCTTGGGTTGTCAGATGTGCGCAGAGCAATTTGATGATTTAATTACAAATGGGAATGGCTTTTGAATGGGAACTCAAGATACCAGAGAGAATGCTGATTAGTTTGCACATATGCCCAACTGAAAGCAAAAGGGAAAGTTTCCAGTGTCTTCAAGTGAGCTGGTGCCAGGATCCTAAAGCCCATAACAGTATGTTCTACGTGAGATGCTCACATTTTTCCTTAATAATTCCTACTAGAAGTGCAACAGAAGAACTTGCAGAGACAGAAGAGTCCTTGTTTATCTTGACCTTTTTTCTGTTCCCTGAACAATCTTGGGGATTAAGCCTAAGACCTTCTGAATGTTAAGTAGGTGTTTTTGAACTCACCTTTCAACCTTCCAATGCATTGCAACCACTAACTTACAAGTAGGTCAGCATGCCTGGCCCAGCGTGGACTGCATTTAATGTCCTTTTAAACAGAGGAGACCCACCTATGTCGCCAGGCATGGGGGAATTGAGATACCCCCACTCCAGACTTAAATAATTTATGTACGGTACGCTTGTGTTGTATGATTTTAATGATGGGCTTTAGATGTTTTTAAATATTAGATTTATTTGTTCTGCCGGGCTCTCTGGTAGGAGCCTCCCAAAAATTCAAGGGTACAAATTTCAGACACACACACACACGTTTGAAAATTCAAAACAATGTTCTTTATCACAAAAGTCAAAATAAACGAAGCACTCTTTTTGTATTGCAAAGAGCACTCGTCCCAAAACAACCGGGTAGTCTGTACAATTTCCCTTAAGCAGTCATTAAGTACTTAGCTAGCAGCTGTGAAGAAACTTCACACCCCTTCTTCTTCCAATGACGTAAGACACACACACACACTCGTTGCTCTGCTGTGTTTTCAAAGGCGTGAAAAATCAACAAACAAAGTCCAGAAAACAGCAACATAGGATTCCTGACGAACTGCGATCAGGTACTCTTCCACAACGGCCAAACCCACATGCTGCTATTTACAGCAGCAGCCCTAATTACTGGAGCCCCATCCAAACACAGGTGGCCTCTCTTATCTCCTGTAATATGTCTTTACTTGGTCTCTTCTACGCATAATTCTACGCTTGCGTGGGTCCAAGACGTCTTCATCCAAATTAATGGAAGGGAGATTGACTGCCTGGGCTGTAGGCCAAGACCCCCTCTTCCAAGTCACTCCCACCTTCTTCTTCGTCTGAGGAAACTAAACTCTGAACTGACTCTGTCGGCAATAACACAGGCCTGTGACATGTTGAAGTTTCCCCTGCATCCACCTCCACATTCCCTGGGGCAGGAGCTGGGCCAGAGCCAACCACAACATTTGTTATACTGTTATTATTGTTGCTGTGAGCCGCCCCGAGTCTGCGGAGAGGGGCGGCATACAAATCTAATAAATGATAATGATAATGATAATGATAATGATAATGATTATTATGTCCATGCAGTTATTGTTGTTGTTGTTGTTGTTGTTGTTATTATTATTATTATCATCATTTGGCACCCAAGGAAAAAAAAGGTTCACCATCACTGATCTAGGGCTTCTACCAGGAGTGGGTTCCACCTACCTTCCTACTTGTTTGCATCGCGATGGAAGTGCGTGTTTTGCACTCGTGCGCTTGCTTGTAGATGCTCCCACCTTAACATCGCATGAATGACCCTCTGCTCATGTACAGAAGCACCTGTGCATGCATACAGGGTTCTTTGCTGGCTGTGGCGACCAGAGAACCAGTTTGGGGGTGTGGGACAGACAGCCATCACTGCTGGTTTGGTAAGTGCGTGGAAATTTCCACCACCGGTACATGTGAGCTGGTCCAAACCGTCAGCAACCCACCAGTGGCTTGTACAGATTCACTATTACTCAACATAATTTATCACCAGTTATTGAAAGGGGGAGGGGGGAAAACTGCCCTTGAAGAAATCAATGAAAAAGCCATTACATTTGTGATTGAAAGGCTTTGATGCAACCACAAAACTAGCCGGCTAAAATGATTACCAAGAGCAAATAAGAAATATACGGTGATTAAAGACAGGTGCAGCTGTCTCCGCTGGGCGTTGTGGTTGTTTTCGCTGTTTGTCATTATTGTTGACAACGATGATGACTTAGTTTCTCGGGAAGGGGCTTACTTAGCTGAGCCCGTTTTGTAAGCCAAAGGCATCTGAAGAGCCCCTCTTCTATTATTCAGCTGCAAAACCCATGCCAAAACATGTGAGTTTTGTTTTGGAGTGGATGTTCATTCGAACTAGCTGTGGGGGAGGTTTTGCTCATTTATTCTGAGTGCAGAGAAGAGGGGTGTAAAAGGCGACAGAGATCATTCTAACACCTAACATGGTTTGGCTGCCAGGGTGGGCTGCTGCCCGGATTTGCGGGGAGGGACACAGTGGGGTAGCATAAATGGACCTCCACCCCAGAGCACCCAATTTGCACTGAAAGAAGTTGAAAGAAAATGCAGGGCGTCCTGCACAGGCCACGCCCACCGTGTGGTAGTAAAAAATTTGGTAGCCCTTCACTATATGGCTGTAATATTATGGTATCGTTAGCCTCCTCTACTGGTATCATATGATGATGATTGAGAGCTTCTGCAGGGGATACAAATTCCTTGTCTGTCTATTCACACTTGGGCAAATAAAGAATTCTGTTCTCCATTGCATCTGGAAGGAGAGTCCAACATGGGTATTACTCCAATCCTATTGGTAGAGACTGAGTTAAATTTACATATTAACTAGCACCGCCCCCTCTGCTCTTCCCATGAGCCAGTTTTAAAAACTCAGTCAATGAGTAGAGACATACTGAGTTGTAGCTTAGGAAAATAATAACAGGAATTGTGAATAAATTGTTATTACCGGTTTAATCCTCTTTTCTTTGTTTTTCAGGATGAAGACAAGGAGGATCCAGATGGTCTGGGGTCTCAGCCCTCAGCGGGCAACACCCCCAATGTTCCTCCCCAGGGATTTTTGTATTCCCCCAGTGGGAACACCCCGTAGGGGAGCATCCAGCCTGGGGGTCCCTGGCCTCCGAGGCCATACCGAGGCTGTCAGCCGAAGGTGGGGAGGTCCGCCCTCCCCACTAGGAGGCTAGATGCCGGCTCGCAAGGCAGAAGCCGAGCGCCTCACAGCTGATGAGGCAACGGAGCGCCGCGCCGCTGGGAAAGCCGCTGCCGCCACCACCGCCGCCGCAGGCTCCGCGGCCATCAGGACCGAGCGGAGTCACAGCGAAGTGACATACCAGCCCCCGAGGAGGCCAGAAGAGGCCCCAGGGTCGGAGGACCCGGACGGCAGCCCACGGAGCCGCGGAGGCTGGGCGCCGCCATTTTGGGGGAGCGCTGGTGCGGCGAGAGCGTCATTGGGCGCAAAATTGGCTAGCGGTGAGGCGGAATTGGCGCGAACGGGCTAAGACGCCCTAGTGCGCAGGCGCAGAGCCCGGGAGACCGAGGGTGCCATTTTTTCTGGCGATTCTGACGAGGTGGGCGAGAAACAAGCTACCGGAGGTCAGAAATCAGGAAAGCCTTAAAATCTAGCGACTGGCACTTGTGAGTACCATGGAGGAGAATCAAGGGAAGGATCCCCCAAGCTCTCCTGCCCCTTCCAAAGAAAAGGCCAAGGGGAAACCTAAAGAGAAGGCCAGAGCTCATTCCTCTGCCTCATCTACTTCCATCAAAGAGGCTGAGAAGCGCATTAAGGCGCTAGAAAAAAAGTTGGAGGCAGCTTTGCAATCATCCCCAGCGGGGATCCCTCTGGCTCAAAGGCATTCTGCAGATCCCATCTCACCCCCAACCACCTTCGGGCCTACAGGGGCTGAAGTAGAGGGAGATTGGTCCCCAGACCGGCAGTTCCAACACCTGCCTCCGAGCATGCCTTCACCCAGCACATCCTGGGTTAGACCAGGGTCGGCCGGCCCTGCAGGAATGAGCTACCAGGGGCCAGCAGCCACCTTCACCCCCACAGCAGCAGGCTTACGAGCACAGCCTGGGGCGTGGCAAAATTTGCCCCCAGATCTGCAAGATCTCATTGTAACTGCGTACTCACAAAACATAGCCGGGGCTCAACAGTACGGTAGACCCCCTCAACAGGCCACGTGTTCTTGGTCGGCACCGCCCCCCTCGGGTTTGGGGTCCTTGTTGGAAGAACAGGATCAGTTTGAGGACAGTGACCCGGAGTTTGGTTTTTCAGAGGATGAAACTACACCAGATCAGACACCCTCTGTTGGGCTATTCAAACCAGCATTATTCCGGACCTTGTTATCTAAGGCCAAGCAGGTCATGAACCTTCCGGGCGCTGCAAAAGCGGCAGAGGCCGCTGAGACAAGCCAGACCTCGGCCTCGCTGCTCGAGGAACCTCAACCCGAGTCCGACCACTTCCCCGCTTCAGGCATTTTCGTTAAAGGCATAAAGAGGCCTTGGCAGCAACCAGCAGCTGCACAGGGGCCTTCCAACCTCGAAAGGAAATTTTACACCTTTGACGAGGAGGTGGAAAAGCTGCTTGAATTCCCCCCAATCGACCAACCAGTGGTGACGCTTGTCTCCAGTGCCTTAGTCCCCTCGGAGACCGGGGAAAGCCTCAGACCAGAGGAGAGGAAAGCGGAGACATTGCTGCGTAAGTCACACTTGATGTCCGGCTGGGGATTCAGGGCAGCAGCAGCTGCATCATTTATCAATCGAGCATCGCTAATGTGGATCAAGGAGATGCAATCCCGACTAGGACCCGAAGACGGGCGTCTCCGCCAGGACTTAAGTAAATTATTGGCAGCGACCGAGTTTTCGGCAGACGCTACTCTTCACGCGGCCAAGTTTTCCACAAGGAGCATGGCAACCTCGCTGTCATCACGCCGGCTTTTGTGGCTGAGAAACTGGCAGGCTGATCTTAAGTCTAAATGGCGCCTAGCTTCCGGACCCTTCCAGGGCTCCACTCTCTTCGGAGATTTGTTGGAAAAGGTACTAGTGGAGGACAAGGATAAGAGGAAGGTTCTTCCCAGGGCCAACAGACGACCAGATAGACGGTTTACTCCGTACTCAAGGCGTCAGTCCTTTCGCTGGGATCCTACTACTTCCAACCAGGGCCAGCGTTCCTTTTCCCAGAGTCAATACAATCAGACCTATAGGAGCGACCGCGGATCCTTTCAGGACAGGCCGAGAGGCTATCATCAGTCCAGGAGACCGTTTCGCGGCAACACCCAGAGAGGGTTCAAACGCACGAAGTGACTCAGCGGCCCCCCAACCCTTGGGTGGCAGGCTACAGGGCTTCAGCAATGTCTGGCAATTAACCTCCTCCGACCAATGGGCCCTAGCCACAGTCACACACGGGCTCAAGCTGGAGTTCCTCCAACCACCGCCCAGCCGCTTCTTACGCTGCCCGTTAATAAAGGACACTATAAAGAAACTACAGCTACGCAGGGAGATTACCCACCTGCTCGACATCCGTGCTATAGAGCGGGTCCCGCAGCTGGAGGAGGGCAAGGGGTTCTACTCCATGATTTTCATCGTGCCCAAATCCTCCGGAGGCTGCCGGTTGATCCTCAACCTCAAGCAACTGAACCTCTTTATAAGGTACCGAAGGTTCAGGATGCATTCGCTGCAGACCATTCTCGCTTCCATCCGGAAACAGGACATTTTAACATCCATCGACCTCAAGGAGGCATACCTGCACGTCCCTATCCATCCGGAACATCGCAGGTTCCTCCGATTTTACACCGAGGGACGACATTACCAATACAGAGCAATGCCGTTCGGCCTGTCATCGGCTCCACGGACGTTTACGAAGCTCTTGGACGTATTGACCGCCAGCCTAAGAGTAAGATCCATCAGACTCATGGCTTACCTGGACGATATTATCGTTTTGTCCAGGTCCAAACTGGCGGCAGAGAAAGACCTCAATGAGACAATCCGTACACTGGAACTCCATGGCTTCACAGTCAACGTGGAGAAAAGTCAGTTGGTACCTACCACCAGGCTCCTACACTTAGGAGCAATTATAGACACTCAGGAGGGCACAGTGTCGCTCTCACAGGAGAGGCAAGACAACATCAAACGGTTGATATCCAGTGTTCAATGGGGACCGGTTCCATTCTCACTGCTTTCAAAGATACTAGGAACCCTGGTCTCCGCCATTGGCATAGTCCCTTGGGCCAGGTTCCATATCAGGACACTGCAGTGGTTCCTGCTCCCTGCTCAAAGGATCAAGGTGAGCCATTGCCACAGGACGGTTCATTTACCCCGGAAGGTCAGGGACTCATTAAAGTGGTGGACGTCTGCCGCGATCAGCAGAGGATCCCCCTTCCAAACGAAGGATCAGATCATCTTGACCACCGATGCCAGTCTCACCGGATGGGGTGCCCACATCGGAGCTCACATGGCTCAGGGCCTGTGGACAGCAGAAGAACTGACCTCAGTCAATATCAATTTTCTAGAATTGAGGGCAGTGTTTCTAGCCCTACAGACATTTGCACCCTTAGTACATCCACAGCACGTGTTGGTTCTTACGGACAATGTGGCGACCAGGGCCCACTTGAATCATCAAGGGGGTACACGGTCGCAGCGTCTCATGGAGGAGACAGAGGCGCTATTCCGCTGGGCCGAACAACATCTAAGGTCCCTAGCAGCGGAACACATCGCGGGAATCAGCAATACACAAGCGGATTGGCTGAGCCGGTCCACATTGGATCAGTCAGAGTGGAAGCTGGACCCGGTCATTTTCCAACAGGCAGTGAAGCGGTTTGGGCTTCCGATGGTGGACCTGTTCGCCAGCTCTCAGAACACCCAGCTCCCGAGGCTCTTCACGCGATTTCCACAGCCAGGAGCGGAAGAAGTCAACGCTCTCCGGACAGCCTGGCCGCCGGGACTACTTTACGCATTTCCGCCAACGAATCTTATACCACGAGTAGTCGAGAAACTACTGCAAGAGAGGGCGGAGGTGTTGTTGGTAGCTCCACACTGGCCTCGACGGCCGTGGTTCTCCGACCTCGTGGCACTATCGATGTCACCTCCTTGGAGGATCCCGGACCACATGATATCCCTCAGTCAGGGAGAACTTCAACATCCCGATCCCCAGTGGCTTCAACTGACCGTTTGGCACTTGAACGGGTCAGGTTACGCGGATTGAAGCTACCAGAGAAGGTCATAGACACTATGCAGGCTGCAAGGCGTCCATCTACATCTCGGATCTATCAGACCACATGGGCGGCCTTTTGCAGTTTCTGCGATAAACAAAACATCAACACTGAACAGGCATCGATCATTACAGTTCTGGAGTTCCTACAGACTGGGCTTGATCGAGGACTAACTCCCAACACTCTGAGACGACATGTGGCGGCTCTCGCGACTATGATACGAGTGGAGGGAGTCCGCTCCTTAGCTTACCATCCTTGGGTGAAGGATTTTCTGCGGGGAGCAACAAACCAACACTCTCCACCGATTCGGAGGTTTCCCTCGTGGGATCTCACATTGGTTCTCAGAGCCTTAACGAAACCGCCGTTTGAGCCTATGAGATCTATACCATTGAGGACATTGTCACTAAAAACAGCATTCCTAGTGGCCATTACATCAGCAAGGAGAGTGTCAGAGTTAGCGGCCTTATCGGTTCAACCTGACCTTTGTGTCTTTTATCCAGATCGAGTAGTGTTGAGATTAGACCCTTCATTCATTCCGAAGGTCAATTCGGAGTTTCATAGGAAACAGGAATTAATTCTTCCAGACTTTTGCACCCACGGCAGTCACCCATCGGAATTAATGTGGCACAAAATTGATGTACGCCGTGCGGTCAAGATTTACATCAGACGTGCAGAAGCTTTTCGGAAATCAGAAAAGTTGTTTGTGTCATTTGCTTCGGATAAAGAGGGACTTGGAGTATCATCAGGGTCAATTAGTCGTTGGATCAGGGAATGTATTGCGGAGGCATACAGAGCCCGTAATCAATCAGTACCAACAGGAGTGACGGCTCACTCAACGAGGAGTGCGGCGACCTCAGCGGCTTGGGCTACCCAGGCGTCCATAGATGACATCTGCAGGGCTGCAACGTGGTCGGCACCATCAACGTTCATACGACACTATAAGTTGGACTCCTTTGCCTCAGCAGAGGCAGCTTTTGGGAGGCGTGTTTTACAAAGGGTTTGCTTATCTCCAACCTCCCTGACAAGACCTTCTCCCTCCCATGGGCCGTAAATCTCTGGTATATCCCATGTTGGACTCTCCTTCCAGATGCAATGGAGAAGAACCGTTGTACCTACCTGAACGGTCTTCTCAGTGCACTGGAAGGAGAGTCCAAACCCACCCAGTTAGTTTTGGGTACAGGGACGCCGGAGTGGTCAGTTATTAGTTAAGAGTTGTTATAATAAAATTTGGTTATCCTCTTACTATGGTTTCTTTTGTTTTTAAAACTGGCTCATGGGAAGAGCAGAGGGGGCGGTGCTAGTTAATATGTAAATTTAACTCAGTCTCTACCAATAGGATTGGAGTAATACCCATGTTGGACTCTCCTTCCAGTGCACTGAGAAGACCGTTCAGGTAGGTACAACGGTTCTTCTATTCTGTTCTGTTGTCCTTCCCTTTGCTTCTCCTTCTCTCCTTCTTCTCCTTCTTCTTCCCCTTCTCCTCCTTCTCCTCCTCCCCCTTCCCTCCCCCTTCCACTCCTTTCCTTTTCCTTCTACTTCACTCATTTTTATCCTTCTCCATCTTTTTTCCTCTCCTCCTCCTCCACATTCTATTGTATTCTATTCTATTCTATTCCAATATCTATTTTATTCTATTCCAATATCTATTCTATTCCAATATTTATTCTATTCTATTCCAATATCTATTCTATTCTATTCCAATATCTATTCTATTCTATTCCAATATCTATTCTATTCTATTCCAATATCTATTTTATTCTATTCCAATATCTATTCTATTCTATTCCAATATTTATTCTATTCTATTCCAATATTTATTCTATTCTATTCCAATATCTATTCTATTCTATTCCAATATTTATTCTATTCTATTCCAATATCTATTCTATTCCAATATCTATTCTATTCTATTCCAATATTTATTCTATTCTATTCCAATATCTATTCTATTCTATTCCAATATCTATTCTATTCTATTCCAATATCTATTCTATTCTATTCCAATATCTATTCTATTCTATTCCAATATTTATTCTATTCTATTCCAATATCTATTCTATTCTATTCCAATATCTATTCTATTCTATTCCAATATCTATTTTATTCTATTCCAATATCTATTTTATTCTATTCCAATATCTATTCTATTCTATTCCAATATCTATTCTATTCTATTCCAATATCTATTCTATTCTATTCCAATATCTATTTTATTCTATTCCAATATCTATTCTATTCTATTCCAATATTTATTCTATTCTATTCCAATATTTATTCTATTCTATTCCAATATCTATTCTATTCTATTCCAATATCTATTCTATTCCAATATCTATTCTATTCTATTCCAATATCTATTCTATTCTATTCCAATATCTATTTTATTCTATTCCAATATCTATTCTATTCTATTCCAATATCTATTCTATTCTATTCCAATATTTATTCTATTCTATTCCAATATCTATTCTATTCTATTCCAATATTTATTCTATTCTATTCCAATATCTATTCTATTCTATTCCAATATCTATTCTATTCCAATATCTATTCTATTCTATTCAAATATCTATTCTATTCCAATATCTATTCTATTCTATTCCAATATCTATTCTATTCCAATATCTATTCTATTCCAATATCTATTCTATTCTATTCCAATATCTATTTTATTCTATTCCAATATCTATTTTATTCTATTCCAATATCTATTCTATTCTATTCCAATATCTATTCTATTCTATTCCAATATTTATTCTATTCTATTCCAATATCTATTCTATTCTATTCCAATATTTAATCTATTCTATTCAAATATCTATTTTATTCTATTCAAATATCTATTCTATTCTATTCCAATATTTATTCTATTCTATTCCAATATCTATTCTATTCTATTCCAGTATCTATTCTATTCTATTCTATTCCAATATCTATTCTATTCTATTCCAATATCTATTCTATTCTATCCAGCATTATTGGCGAGATTGCTCAGCCTTCGATTGTATAGAAAGTAGAGCAGCAAAAATCTTGTCTCGCATGTCTGCTCAGATAAGGGGTCAGCAGGGCCATGGCACATGTGTTTCAATTGGTAGCATTAACCAATCCAATCGTTGTTGAAAGCCAGGTCTTTGCCACTGGAGAAACTGAGTCTTTATTATAGACGGATAAGACGGAGTGGCTGTGGGTTCTGCCTCCCAAGGACAATTCCATCTGTCCGTCCATAACCCTGGAGGGGGGAATTATTGACCCCCTCAGAGTGGGTACACAACTAAGGCGTCCTCCTCGATCCACAGCTCACATTAGAGAACAATCTTTCAGCTGTGGCGAGGGGGACGTTTGCCCAAGTTTGCCTGGTGCACCAGTTGCGGCCCTACCTGGATCGGGACTCACTGCCACTCATGCCCTCATCACCTCGAGATTCGACTACTGTAATGCTCTCCACATGGGGCTACCTTTGAAAAGTGTTTGGAAACTTCAGATCATGCAGAATGCAGCTGCGAGAGCAATCATGGGCTTCCCCAGGTATGCCCATGTTACACCAACACTCCGCAGTCTGCATTGGTTGCCGATCAGTTTCGGGTCATAATTCAAAGTGTTGATTATGACTTATAAAGCCCTTCATGGCATCGGACCAGAATATCTCAGGGACCGCCTTCTGCCGCACGAATCCCAGCGACCAATTAGGTCCCACAGAGATGGCCTTCTCCGGGTCCCGTCAACTAAACAATGTCGTCTGGTGGGTCCCAGGGGAAGAGCCCTCTCTGTGGCGGCCCCGACTCTCTGGAACCAGCTCCCCCCGGAGATTAGAACTAGCCCCATCCTCCTTGCCTTCAGTAATGTCCTTAAAACTCACCTCTGCCATCAGGCGTGGGGGAATTGAGGCATTCCCCCTCCCCTCTCCCCCGGGCCTATACAATTTATGTATGGTATGTCTGTGTGTATGTCTGGTTTAATAATGGGGTTTTTAAATGTTTTTTTAAAATCTATTAGATTTGTCATGAATTGTTGTATTGTATGCTGTGAGCCGCCCCGAGTCTACAGATCGAATCAAATCAAATTGAATTGAATCAAATCAAATCAATCAATACATAAATACAGTGTTCCCTCGATTTTTGCGGGGGATGCGTTCCGAGACCGCCCGTGAAAGTCGAATTTCCGCGAAGTAGAGATGCGGAAGTAAATACACTATTTTTGGCTATGAACAGTATCACAAGCCTTCCCTTAACACTTTAAACCCCTAAACTGCAATTTCTCATTCCCTTAGCAACCATTTAGATTATTACTCACCATGTTTATTTATTAAAGTTTATTAAAAAAAATATTTATTAAAGGCGGATGAAAGTTTGGCGATGACGTATGACGTCATCGGGCGGGGAAAACCATGATATAGGGAAAAAATCAAACTATTTTTTAATTAATATTTTTGCAAAACCGTGGTAAAGTCATTTCGCAAAGTTCGAACCCACGAAAATCGAGGGACCACTGTAATTCCTATTCCATTCCATTCATTTTCTCACCCTCTGGTGGGTAAAGAACAGATTAAAGCTTTTCTCTCCCTGCTATTCTTCTAATTGCTTATCCTGTGATGCCTTAATGAGGTTAGGATATTGGCCTTTCCATGTTCTCCTTTATTAATGCCGCTGTCATTCCATATCAATTTTCATCTTGGTTTATAACCGTTCATAACCTGCTTTCATATCCTTCAATATTTTTCCCCCCTAATCACAAAAGCCAAAAGATTGATTCGGAAGAGAAGAAAGATGATCGCTCAGTGGCTCAGAATGCTTTTGAAGGCATGATTAATGAGCTGAAGAGAAGATCACCGGTCCAAGATTTAAATAAACCCAAGCGGTGATCTATTGGCCCTTTTCAAAGGATGTAAAATTTGTTAATTGTGATTCACGACTGTGCTCCCAGTCTTCAACAGGTCCATTCAGTTCTGTTTATAAATAGTCAAAGAGAGATATTCTTCCACCTTTTCGAAAACGAACAATTGAAATGTCTTCATTCTTGGCTAGACCCAAAAATGCTCTTAAGCCCACTGGGTGAGGTTGTTTATGCCTTAACTAGAATTGTTTAGCAGCGTGATTTTGTGTTTTAATAAAAAAATATGTTTAGAAATCTTCCCTCCGCCACTCACTCTTCGTCCTCCAAGAGAAGGATGGCTTTGTTTAAAATGCAAGCTCAAAATCAGCCTGGGATGTGCTCATTTAGTTTTAAATCTCTACTAGAGTGCCATCCGAGAAAGGATTTCATTGCCTGGAAGAGTGGCTGTAAATGTAACTCTTTGTTATCTGCTTCCCGCACCCCCAACTCAGCACGGAAAGGCTATAGTTCAGCCATAGAGCAGCTGCAGTGAATACAAAAATCCCAGGGAAGAAATCACCAACATTTCAAGGATGTTCCAGTCATGTGTCAAATAGCACTTACTAATTCGATGTCCATTCCATTCCATTCCCCTTTTCGGTTCTGTTTTGTTCTGTTCTATTCGTTCCAATATTCTATTCCATCCCATCCCATCCCATCTTCCTATTGCTATTGCTATTCCTTTGCCATTCCATTCTATTCCATTCCATTTCTCTGTTCTGTTCATTCATTCATTCGATTTTTATGCCGCCCTTCTCCTTAGCAATAGTACTTTTTAACACAGCCAGCCTATTGCCCCCACAATCTGGGTCCTCATTTTACCCACCTCGGAAGGATGGAAGGCTGAGTCAACCTTGAGCCACTGAAGAGATTTGAACTGGTGGGTGGGTGTGGAGTGCTGGCTCAGCAGCTGCAAGCTCTGTTGAAACTTCCTGGTGAGTCAGAGGGATAACACCTGGGGTCATTGATGTAATTGATGTATGCTGGTGAGTTTATGTTTGTGGATTGGGGGTGATATCCTGAGTAGTTGGAGCTTGCAGGCTACTTAGCTGTTTTGTAATGTGTGTCTGTGGTGTAACAATTTTTATTTGGCTGCAAGTTTGCAGCTGCTGAGCCAGCACACCACACCTACCCACCAGTATTTATAGAGGGAAGGCAGCTCAGGTCTTGCTATGTTCACCCTGGCACAAGGACAAAAGCACCAGCCTGAAGATGATGAGTGGGACCTCATCGAAATGTCACCAGAAATCTCTGAAACCTACACAGGAAGAAACCCGAATATGCCAAGACCTTCATACCTATACCCATGAAAATCTACGAAAACACATACAGAATATAGTTTGTCGGCAATGAATAAATTAACTGCCTTGGAAATGGCCCTGGGTTGGGCCAAGAGGCAAAAAAGGAGCTGTGATGTTCCTTCAATACACCAGGGTGATTCAACACAAAAAACATGTAACTCTTCCCTGGTACAGAGCTGAAGGGATTGGATACTGTAGCCTAGAGGTTAATTCTCTGCCTTACAGTGCCAAGGTTGCAGGTTCAAGTCCCAGTGATGGTATGGCTAGCTGATGAGGCCAAAATAAGGCCAAAATAGATCTATCCTAGTCTCCCTTAATTTTCAAATTCAGCAAAAACATGTTTAATTCTTCTGTTGTTCTTAGAGAAAGTACTGACCTTTACATATTCACCAAATTTTCAAATTTTTATTTTGCTTTAACCAGCAATACCATTTCCCCCCAGATTTCATAAAATCCAGAATCTTCTTTTCCATTTATTTCCATTGTGAATTTGCACGTTTCCGAACATTCTAAAATCCATCATCACCATTATCCCTTCTGCCACCTGCATCGGCCTCGAGGACCGAGATATTTCATGAAAAGGAACAGGTTAAGTTTCATTAGAAAGTCCACCGATCATCAAGGCCAATTTCTTGTTTTTAAAATATCAAACCTTTCCCCCCACTGACCCAGCTTGATCGTATATTTTCTTCTCACAAAAGGTTGCAATTAACTTTTGCAATTTTTGCTCAGGAGATTCCCTAGCAAGAGAACAAAACGCAATTTGGGAGCAATCTATTTCTCTATTAGAGCCATTAATTCTTTTTCTTTTTTCTTTTTGCATAATGTAAAGTTCAGGGACTTTAACAGAACACTGGCGATGCCCCTCAGGCAATTATGGGGCCTGTTGTTCACTGACATGCTCAATTTGGACACCATCTAAGTCTTCCCCCCCAAAAAAAAAAAAAAAGCAAGAAAGGCAAATATGAATGGGGATAAAATAGCCAGTTTCACATCCAGGCTGAGCTTCTGCATTTGAGTGATCACCAAACAAATGATGGTTAACTTTCGGACTACCTGTAATGCCTTCAGTTTCGCAACTACTGCAATTGTTGGCTGAGCGAGAACAAAAATAGCCAGAGAATAGAATATAGAAAAGAATATAAAAAATAGCAGAAGAAACCTCTTGGATGAGAAGCGAAATGTTAATGAAACTGATTTGTGACAACTGATGGGACGCTGGGATAAGGCAAAGCGATACATGGTTAGTAGAATCCAAGACCAAGCTATAGGGAATAAATTGGAATTACTTTATAATATGTAAATAGAGACATTGCTATTGAGTTAAAATGGTATACAGTGTTCCCTCATTTTCCGCGGGGGATGCGTTCCGAGACCGCCTGCGAAAGTCGAATTTCCGCGAAGTAGAGATGTGGAAGTAAATACACCATTTTTTGCTATGGACAGCATCACAAGCCTTCCCTTAACACTTTAAACCCCTAAATTACCATTTCCCTTTCCCTTAACAACCATTTACTCACCATTATTACTGGTACTCACCATGGAATAAGACACTTAGTGATCCTGATATTTATAAACATAATTATTTATTAACAATAATTTTTTTTTGTTATTTATTTGCAAAAATTATTAGTTTGGTGATGACATATGATGACATTGGGTGGGGAAAACCGTGATAAAGGGAAAAACCCGCAAAGTATTTTTTAATTAATATTTTTTGAAAAACCGTGGTATAGGCTATTCGCGAAGTTCGAACCCGCGAAAATCGAGGGAACACTGTATATAAGAAACACCCCCAATTTTGTGGTGGGGTGTGAATGTTTGTCTGGTGGTGGGCACCGATCACGGAGCACTTGTTCTATGTTGTGTGTGTGTTTTACATTCTATTTCTTTAAATTAACTTTAAAAATAATTTTAAAAAAAGATGAGAAGAGAAATGTCTTCAAAGAAAAACAAGGAAGTCCAGTTGCCTCCTGAAAAAAAGACCTTTGGAACTACCTGCAAAATGTTGGGCGATGTTGGATGGCAAAGCGTTTCACAACTGGGGTGGCACAGTGGTTAGAGTGCAGCACTTCAGGCTACTTCAGCTAACTGCTTAGCTGTAGTTCAGCAGTTCAAATCTCACTACCGGCTCAAAGTTGACTGAGCCTTCCATCCTTCCAAGGTGGGCAAAATGAGGACCCAGATTGTTGGGGGCAAGAGGCTGACTCTGTAAAGCGCTTAGAGAGGGCTGAAAAAACACTATGAAGTGGTATATAAGTCCACGTGTTATTGCTATGAAGGATGGTTGCATCAGAGTTTCTGAACATAAGAACATAAAAACATAAGAAGGGCCATGCTGAATCAGGCCAAAGCCCATTGAGTCCAGCATTCTGCATCACACAGTGGCCCACCAATTGTCCATGGGGATCTTCAGCAGAAAGAGAAGGCAAAAACCTCCCTTTCCCCTGACCCCCAACAAATGGTACTCAAGGGAATCCTGCCTGCCTCAACCAACATAGATGTGGCACATGGACATCCATTTCAATAACCACCGATACACTTTGCATCCATGAGTTTGCGGAGAGGGGCGGCATACAAATCCAATAAATAAATGAATGAATGAATGAATGAATGAATGAAGGAAGGAAGGAAGGAAGAAAGGAAGAAAGAAAGAAAGAAAGAAAGAAAGAAAGAAAGAAAGAAAGAAAGAAAGAAAGAAAGAATCTGTCTAATCCTGCCTTGAAGCTATCAAGGCTGACAGCTGTCACGACCTCTTCTGGAAGTGAATTCCATAAACCAACGACCCTCTGGGTGAAGAAATATTTCCCTTCATTTGTCCTCACTTTCTTACCTATGAGCTTTAGGGAGGGCCCCCTTGTCCTAGTATTGTGTGATAGAGAAAATAATTTTTCTCTATCCACCTTTTCTATCCTGTGCATGATTTTATACACTTCAATCAAGTCACCCCTTAAACGCTGCCGTCTTTCAAGGCTGAAGAGACCAAGGTGTTGCAACCTGGTTTCATAAGGGAGATGCTCCATTTCCTTCATCATTCTTGTTGCCCTTTTTTGCACCTTTTCCAGTTCCATTATATCCTTCTTGAGGTGCGGTGACCAGAACTGTACACAGGACTCCAAGTGTGGTCTCACCATCGATTTGTACAGAGGCAATACAACACTTACCAAATTATTTTCGATTCCCTTCCTAATCACGCCAAGCATGGAAGGGCTCTGCATCTGTGTAGAACGCCCTGTTTTGGACTGAAACTGCTCAACCATTGTGCTGTTTAACATTTCATCATTTTTTCTTTGAAGGAAAGGTTCACCTGAATTTTCAATGGATGTTTTTTAAAATTGTGTGTGTGTGTGTCGGGGGGGGGATCCTTTGATCTCCCGCAGAAAGAAAAAAAGAAGAGGCGAACCAACCATGTAGTCCATGTTGCATCACTGAAAAGCCCAAAGGACTTTCAAAGAGAAAGAGTCAGCAAGTCACTTGATGGCACCTAGTCAATCAGAATCTTTAAGAAGCTCCAGTGACTTTATGGATTTTCTTGCAGAAAAAAACCCCCATGGAACTTGTGGAATGGATTTTCAACTTTCCAGTGTAGTCTCACCCCATATATTAAGTAGATCTTATCCTTTTTAACTTTCTGAGACCTTCTCAGGCTTCTCAAGGGATCCCATTGAGCTCAGTGGATGAAGCAGGCTGGTCCTACAAAAATCTGGGTGAACAGTGCGGTCAGGCAGTAGGAAAAGCAAGTAGGATGCTTGGCTGTATAGCTAGAGGTATAACAAGCAGGAAGAGGGAGATTGTGATCCCGCTGTATAGAGCGCTGGGGAGACCCCATTTGGAATACTGTGTTCAGTTCTGGAAACCTCACCTACAAAATGATAATGACAAAATTGAAAAGGTCCAAAGATGGGCTACAAAAATGGTGGAAGGTCTAAAGCATAAAACTTATCAGGAAAGACAATGAATTCAATCTGTATCGTCTGGAGGACAGAAGGAAAAGGGGGGACATGATCGAAACATTTAAATATGTTAAAGTGTTAAATAAGGTTCAGGAGGGAAGTGTTTTTAATAGGAAAGTGAACACAAGAACCCTATGAGACTACACTTTCAATCCTGGGCCTAGAAAGTTTAGAACTAAGATGCCTTAAACAAGATCTAAGTATTGCCCACAAGATCATATGCTGCAACGTCCTGCCTGTCGGTGACTACTTCAGCTTCAACCACAACAACACAAGAGCACACAACAAATTTAAACTTAATATTAACCGCTCCAAACGTGACTGTAAAAAATATGACTTCAGTAACCGAGTTGTCGAAGCGTGGAACTCATTACTGGACTCCATAGTGTCATCCCCAAACCCCCAACACTTTACCTTTAGATTATCTATGGTTGACCTATCCAGATTCCTAAGAGGTCAGTAAGGGGCGAGTACAAGTGCACTAGAGTGCCTTCCGTCCCCTGTCCTATTGCTCTCCTATATCTCCTATACCTTTCCTCTATTCCTATATCTCTTCTTCTATTCTTTCATTGATATGTTCTATTCCTATATCTTCTTTTCTATTATTTCTTAGATATATTTTACTATGAGTATCTCCTCTATAACCTTCATCATGTATTTTACTATGTGTATATTGATATATACCCACTAAACCCCTCATTGTGTATTGGACAAAATAAATAAATAAATAAATAAATAAAATAAACAATCAGAGGTTAGTTAGGGGAAAGATCAGAAGCAACGTGAGAAAATATTATTTCACTGAAAGAGTCGTAGATGCTTGGAACAAACTTCCAGCAGACGTGGTTGGTAAATCCACAGTAACTGAATTTAAACATGCCTGGGATAAACATAGATCCATCCTAAGATAAAATACAGGAAATATTATAAGGGCAGACACGATGGACCATGAGGTCTTTTTCTGCCGTCAATCTTCTATGTTTCTATGTTTCTAAATCAACCCAGCTTGGGTGTTTATATTGAATGTGCTATGGAATTTTTTTTTTTTTTTGGGGGGGGGGTTGTTAGTTTCAAAGTCGGGTCTGACCTATTGTGACCCCATGGAGAATGTTCCTCAAGGCCTTCCTGTCCTCTGCCATACCCCAGAGTCCATTGAAGCTCACACCAACTGCTTCAGTGGCGCCATCCAGCCACCTCGTTCCCTGGCGTTTTTAATGTTGAGTTTCAAGCCAACTTTTGCATTCTCCTTCTTCACCCGCATTTTTTTTAGATTTTTAGCATTTTTTTAAAGCATTCACCTATTGTTTCTTTTTTCCCCTCACCACATTTGTCTGTGTTTTAACATTCACAAGGAAGTCGAGAGAAATATATTTTCCTGACTGCAATTTCATTGATAAGCTGTATTTATAGAGTGACTGATAGATGAACATCAGAGCTGTTTCAGAAGCAGCAGGGGAAAATAAAAATAAGATTCCTCGGTTATTTTTTAAAAAAATTCTGCTACTGCCTGCACTCTGTTTGCTTCTTATTTTGCAACGTATTTGTAATCTCAGAAAGATAGGTATTTATTGGCTCGTGTTATTGAATAGGACTGATAACGCAATGTGGGAGGTGGGGAAAGGATTATTATGGGAGCCAACAAGAGATGTTTGTTTGTTTGTTTGTTTGTTTAGAAACATAGAAACGTAGAAGTCTGATGGCAGAAAAAGACCTCCTGGTCCATCTAGTCTGCTCTTATACTATTTTCTGTATTTTATCTTAGGATGGATCTATGTTTATCCCAGGCATATTTAAATTCAGTTACTGTGGATTTATCTACCATGTCTGCTGGAAGTTTGTTCCAAGGATCTACTACTCTTTCAGTAAAATAATATTTTCTCATGTTGCTTTTGATCTTTCCCCAACTAACTTCAGATTGTGTCCCCTTGTTCTTGTGTTCACTTTCCTATTAAAAACACTTCCCTCCTTGACCTTATTTAACCCTTTAACATATTTAAATGTTTCGATCATGTCCCCCCTTTCCCTTCTGTCCTCCAGACTATACAGATTGAGTTCATGAAGTCTTTCCTGATA
Organism: Erythrolamprus reginae; assembly: GCF_031021105.1. Taxonomy (NCBI): domain Eukaryota; kingdom Metazoa; phylum Chordata; class Lepidosauria; order Squamata; family Dipsadidae; genus Erythrolamprus; species Erythrolamprus reginae. Next base: position 37,645,077 of record NC_091959.1, on the reverse strand, counting down.
CGTTTTATGCTTAAGACCTTCCACCATTCTTGTAGCCCGTCTTTGGACCCGTTCAATTTTATCCATCTCTTTTTGTAGGTGAGGTCTCCAGAACTGGACACAGTATTATTCCAAATGTGGTCTCACCAGCGCTCTATATAGCGGGATCACAATCTCCCTCTTCCTGCTTGTTATACCTCTAGCTATGCAGCCAAGCATCCTACTTGCTTTCCCTACCTCCTGACTGCACTTATTTGTTTGTTTGTTTCTTTCTTTGTTCGTTCGTTCATTCGTTCATTCATTTATTTATTCGACTTCTATGCTACCCAATCCCAAATGATTTATAATAATAATATAAATAGAAACACAAAAAGATACAAAAAAAATAAAAAGAAGTCGAATATAATCTAAAACTATAAAAGAAATCCATTTAGTAAAAGCAGTCATGATCTCATACATACATACCATTCAAACAATGCGGCTTTTCCGTTGTTAATTCATGGCCCGCCCAAGCCTGCTGGCACAACCAAGTCTTCGTGGCCTTACGGAAGGGTAGTAGGATGGGAGCAGTACGGACATTGGGGAGTAGTTAGTTCCATAGAGCTGGGGCAGCCACAGAGAAAGCTCTGCCCCATGGTCCCACCAACCTGCATTGCTCAGTCGACGGGACCCAGAGGAGGTCAACTCTGTGTGTTCTTATTGGTCTCTGGGACGTATGTGGCAAGAGGTGGTCCCGTAAATAGTCTGGCTCTTTGCCATGTAGGGCTTTATAGGTAATAACCAACACCTTGAATTGTGCCCGGAGACTAATAACTAATAGGAAGCCAGTGCAGCTCGCGGAACATAGGTGTTACATGGGCATACCATGATAGCTCTCGCAGCTGCATTCTGGACTATTTGCAGTCTTGAACACTTTTCAAGGGTAGCTCCATGTACCTCCCTCCCTCCTTTCCTTTCCTTCTTACCTTCCTCCTTCCCTCCTTTCTCCCTCCATTCCTCCCTCTCTCTCTCCTTTCCCCTCTCTCCTTTCCTCACATTTCACACTCCCTCCCTTCCTTCCTTCTTCCCTCCTCCTCTTCCTCTTTTCTCCTTCCCCCTTTCCTCCCTCTCTTCACCTTTCTCCCTCCTTTCCTCCCTCTCTCTCTCCTTTCCTCACATTTCACACTCCCTCCCTTCCTTCTTCTCTCCCCCTTCCCTCTTTTCTCCTTCCCCCTTTCCTCCCTCTCTTCACCTTTCTCCTTCCTTTCCTCCATCTCTCTCTCCTTTCCCCTCTCTCCTTTCCTCACATTTCACCCCTCTCCCTCCCTTCTTTCCTCCTCCTTCCCTCCTTTCTCCTTCTCCCTTTCCTCCCTCTCTTCACCTTTCTCCCTCCTTTCCTCCCTCTCTCTCTCTCCTTTCCTCACATTTCACACTCCCTCCCTTCCTTCTTCCCTCCCTCCCTTTTCCCTCCTTTCCCCCTTCTCCTTCCCCCTTTCCCCTTCCCTGCCAAGTGGCCCCATACTTCAAGGCCAAAGCCAAAGTGACAAGAATTATGGGGGGGGTTTCCCCCCCGAAGCAGGAGCAAAGATTCTACCACTAGTCCTCAAGGGAGATTGAAAAAGCCGGAAAAATCTGAACGCAATTTTAAAGGAGATAGAAAATGGATCAAGGAAAAGCAGAAGGATTCAACCAGGAGAAACCTTTCCCCACTTCAATCCTTCTCCTCTTTCTTCTTTAGAATGGAATAGAATAGAATAGAATAGAATTTTATTGGCCAAGTGTGATTGGACACACAAGAAATTTGTCTTTACAACTAAAGGAAGATTTGGTCTGGATTTTCAAGACGCAACTGGTTCCCAACCATTTTTTTCCAGCTTTTCCTCCTTGGAGGTTTTGTCCGGAGTAATTACTACTGGAAAGATCTGTGTTCAGAGCTGAATTTATTGATTTCTGCTTAGTGCTAAGGAACTCTACTAACCCTTTGAAGCTGTAGCCTGTTTAGACCAGAGACCTCAATTTTTCTTGGCTTGGTTTTAATTAGAGAAGTAACCGTACTTTTCGCTCGTATCTTGTCAGACCTCAAGGCATCTTGGGGGTGGGGGTGGGTTGTTTGTCTTTGAGAAGAAAATGGTTTATGAAAAGCTCATTAAAATGTGGCTTGCTCCTTTTTCAAAACTGGCGTTCAGGCTTTGAAAGAAACGGGAGTTGTGGGAAAAAATAGGACAGCGACGTCGCTACTTATCGCTCAATCTCGGCTTCTATTTTCCTTTGACACCGTTATTATATAAATTTCAGATTAAGTAATTGTGGTGTAAGGAGATCTTCTGAGGCTGGAGGACAGGTCAGGCCATCCTACTTGGGAAGAAGATATCCAAGTAATAGTGGATTACAATATTATTATTATTATTTTAATATTCATTAGATTTGTATGCCGCCCCTCTCCGTAGACTCGGGGCGGCTCACAGCAACAATAAAACAATGTACAACAAATCTAATAATTTAAAAACACTAAAAAACCGATTATTAAAAGCAAACATACACACAAACATACCATGCATAAACTGTATAGGCCCGGGGGTGATGTCTCAATTCCACCATGCCTGACGGCAGAGGTGGGTTTTAAGGAGTTTATGAAAGGCAAGGAGGGTAGGGGCAGTTCTAACCTCTGGGGGGAGCGAGTTACAGAAGGTCGGGGCCACCACAGAGAAGGCTCTTCCCCTGGGTCCCGCCAGACGACATTGCTTAGTCGACAGGACCCGGAGAAGGCCAACTCTGTGGGACCCAACCAGTCGCTGGGATTTGTGCGGCAGCAGGTGGTCCCGGAGATATTCTGGTCCGATGCCATGAAGGGCTTTATAGGTCATAACCAACACTTTGAATTGTGACCAGAAACTGATCGGCAACCAATGCAGACTGCGGAGTGTTGGTCTAACATGGGCATACCTGGGGAAACACATGATTGCTCTCGCACCTGCATTCTGCATGATCTGAAATTTCCGAACACCCTTCAGAGGTAGCCCCATGTAGAGAGTATTACAGTAGTCGAACCTCGAGGTGATGAGGGCATGAGTGATTGTGAGCAGTGACTCCCGGTCCAGATAGGGGGGGGGGGGGGGGGGGGGGGCCGCAACTGGTGCACCAGGCGAACCTGGGCAAACGCCCCCCTCGCCATATATATATATGTATATTTGCTTTCGTAGATTTTCACGGGTACAGGTATGACGATCTTGGCATATTCAGGTTTCTTCCCATGTAGGATTTAGAGATTTCTGGTGATATTTCAACGAGGTCCCACTCGTCATCAGGGCCGCCGATAGGGCGGTACTACTGGTAGTGGCGTCAGGGGCCCGGCCAAATTGACAAATGGGGGGGCCTGGATGGTTTTGCCGGCCCCCTGGCGCCCGCAGTAATTTGTGTCCAGTGAGCAGCGCCGACACCAAGCTCCAGCTCCTCGCAGTACCGGCCCTCTCTTGGAGCGCGCGGCCAAGGTAGGAGCCCCTTCGGGGTGGTGGCGTTGGTGAACGAGGCTTGGGCAGCTGGGGTGTTCCCTGTAGCTGTAGGCTGTGCACGCCTTAGCCAGCGCACCCCAAAACGCCCCCCCCCCCGGCCCCGCACACCCTTTTCCAAGGGCGCGCACGGCCGCGGCCGCCCCCAGCCCCCCCGCTCCTCTAGCCCCCCTCACGCCCCTGGCTACTCGCCGCTGCCCCCCGCATGCCCGCCCGCCAACCGGATCCACCTCTCTTTCTCCTCCGCCGGCCAAGGTTTTTCTTGCCAAAAAAAAGAGAAAGAAAACCTTTGCCGGCTTTTTTTTTTTCTTAATTTGAATGTTCCGGGCGGGCTGGCAGGGACATTGAAAATCACTTTCGCCAGCGTCCGGAGAACGAGAGAGAGTGAGAGCGACAGAGCAAGATAGAGAGAAAGTGAGAAAGAGAGAGAGAGAGAAAGAGGGGGGGGAGAAAGAGATAGCAAGAGAGAGAGAACGAGAGAGAGAAAGAGTGAGAGAAAGAAAACAAGAGAGAGAAAGTGAGAAAAAGAGAGAGAGAGCAAGGGAAGGGAGAGAAAGAGAAAGAAAGAAAGAAAAAGAGAGAGAGATGAGAAAGGAAGGAAGAGAGGGAGAGAGAGGAAGAAAGCAAGATAGAGAAAGAGAGAAAGAAAGAGATGAGAGGGGAAGGAGAGAGTGAGAGAGAGGAAGAAAGCAAGATAGAGAAAGAGAGAAAGAAAGAAAGAAAGAAAGAAAGAGATGAGAGAGGAAGGAAGAGAGTGAGAGAGGGCTGTGTTTGACCTCAGAGGGCTGGGGGGAGGGCTTGCCCAGAGTGTGTGGCCATGGTGGGCATGGCACGGGATTTGGGGGCAGTAGTTTTAAAATGGCGGGGGGGGGGCAGACACTTAGGCTGTATGGGCCCCCAAAATTCCTGATGGTGGCCCTGCTCGTCATCTTCAGGCTGGGGCTTCCGTCCTTGTTCTAGGGTGAACACAGCTGTGAAGTTGTGAAATTTCCCTGAAGCCTGCGGAGGGTGAAACGGTTTTCTAAAAGGCTGAAAATCAGCTAGCCAGCATGTGCATGTGTGCTGGAGCTGATATAGGGCAACGCCTCTCATGTGCCATAGCTTTGCCATCATGGGCCTAGGCTCTAAAGGTGGGGGGAATATCTGACTTCCCCAATTATCTTTCCCACCAACCAGAGTCATTCATAATATTTGTCTCACCCGAGAAAAATAATGAAAACTCCCCGGGGAATTACAACTTGTAATTTTTCTTTCTTCTTTTTCTTCTCTCTCACTCTCTCTCTCTCTTCCAATACGTCTTATCTTCTCTGCTCTAGGCAGGGAATAAATGTCTGCTATTAACTGTATTCAGGGGTGTGATGCCTTTGAAATCCCTCTGTAATGGCATCACGCAGAAGCTGCGTTGAAATGTGGAAATGCCAAGCAGACCTCAATCACGTCAAAGCGGAAGATGAAGATGGTATCGGTTAGCCAAAGCCTTGGTGCTTGGCAGCTTTATCAAAGCCCGTTCTTTGGGGACGCCATTTCTGTTGGGCGAGACGTCAGTCTCTTTAAAGTCAGGATTACTTTTCCTTTAGACATGATGCCTTGTATGGTGGGGCTAATACCCCAGCCTCCTTCCACTTAATTAAGCTGTGAATTATGTTCTGGTCTGGAGGGAGGGACAGGCATGAAGGAGAGAAGAGGGAAAGATTTATTCCTTCCTTCCTTCCTTCTCTTCTCTTCTCTTCTTTTCCTCCTCTTCTGCATTCATCTTCCTCCCCTCCATTCCCTCATCTCCTCTTCCTACTCTTTCTTTCTTTCCTTCTTTCTTCCATTCTTCCTTTCTTTCTTTCTTCTTGTTCTTTCTCTCTCTCTCTCTCTCTCTGTGTCTTTCACCTCCCTCCCTCCCTCCTTCTCCTTCCTTCTTGCCTCCTCTCCTCCATTCATCTCTTCCTCCCCTCCATTCCCTCCTTTCCCCTCTCCTCCCCCTCCTCCTTCCTTCCCTCCCTCCCTCCTTCCTTCCTTTCCCTCTTGTTGTGTTTGTTTAAAAATATTCGCAGAAAATCTGCGATTGGTTAAGACGCGGCTATTCAGAAAATAGCCGCGAAAGTTAAATGTGTGTCAGTTGGTAAAAGCCCGCGTTAAAAAGAGTATAAAAGGGCAACGGGTTAGCCGTTGCCCTCATTCCGGCAATTCTACCGTTCCAGTGTTTTGTATTCTCTCTTGCCATGAATAAACAAGTTTGATTTAAGACTACCGGAGTCCAGACTTTTCAGTGGCGACGAAGAGGTCGAACTCCCGCTAACGCAGCCATGAACTCGGCCATGGCTCCACCGCCGCCCGTATTCAACTCCGAGACGGAAGCTTGGACCTCGTATATGTCCAAATTTACATTTTTCTTGAAAGCGAGCATCTACATGACGCCGATGACGAGAGGAAGAAAGCTATATTCCTCGCTTATTGCGGCACAGAAGTCTACAGCCTAGCCTCTACACTCGTTGACCCAGACACCCTGGAAACCGTCGCATGGTCAACTCTACAAGCAAAACTTGCCGCCCATTATCAGCCGACGACTCCTGTCCGCGTATACCGCCATCAATTCGCTCAGATGAGGCAAGCGGACGGAGAATCCACCAACGATTTTATAACTCGCCTACGCGCACTCCTCCCGAAGTGCAAATACAAGGATCCAGAGGAACAGCTCATGGACCGCCTTATTTTCGGTCTAACCAATATCACGCTCCAGAAGAAATACTTAGTTGATGAGGATGCCTCTCTCCAAGACATTCTTAAGGCAGCAAAAGCCTCCGAGGTATCTGAAACATCTGTTGCGAAATTAAACGCGCAACCTCAACCGTTCATCACATTCCTGATGAATCACCTTGGCACGCCTGCCCTTCTGATGAAAAACACTCAGAATCCGCTACTCCAGACGACAACCTGTCTCCAAATCCGAAGAGCCTCCGACCACGACGCCAAAGAAGCCCTCCGTGCAGACAGATGTGCCGGCTGCAACGGAAACCACCCTCGTTTTCGCTGCCATTTCAAGGACGCCTACTGCCGCCGTTGCCAGCGCCGCGGCCACATCGCCGAAGTCTGCCGCGCCGCCAACCCAACTCCAGCAACTCAACAAAACCAACGACCCTATTTTTCACCGAGGAATCGACGACCACCGTTTTCGCGCAACGTTTCCCGCCCGGCTGACAACTCGCCTCTTCTAACCAACGAGGTAACTCCCCTTCTTCCGTAAACTGCAATTTTCCCGCTGCGGAAAACAAGCTATTTGTTTCTCTTTTCCTCAACGGCCACCCCTGCCAAATGGAATTAGACACCGGTCCAGACATTCCATAATGCCTTGGGAAAAACTTAAATTATATTTACCTCGTGTAAAACAAACTGACTTGCAACCGTGGGAACCGGGTTTGAGTGATTTCAGGGCCATTCAATTCCAGTGTTAGGATGCTTAAATGTTCCTATTGCGTTTAAAAAATTTCAAGGGTTTTTACCTCTATTAGTGGTTGACGGTCCTAAACACTCATTACTGGGACTTCGATGGTTACAACCTTTAGGTATTGAAATTTCAGGAGTTAACAATGTATGTGACTCTTTTGACCCAAATGATTTATTGAAAGAATTTCCCGAAGTTTTCTCTAGCGCTCTGGGTAAATATACAGGCAGCCCCATTTCGTTTAATTTGGACCCAAATATTTCGCCCATCCGATTAAAGCCCCGCAGAATCCCCATTCCACTTTTGCCTAAAGTGGATGAACAATTGGACAAATTAATAGCTCAGGGCATTTTAGTTCCCACTGACCACGCTAAATGGGAAACTCCTATTGTAACGCCCGTTAAGCCGGATGGCTCTATTAGAATTTGCGCAGATTATAAAGCCACGATTAATAAAGCACTACAGCATAATGCCTATCCAATCCCAGTAGTGCAACAACTCTTGCACACCTTAGGAAATGGGTCCATCTTCGCGAAGTTGGACCTGGCACAGGCATATCAACAGCTCACCGTAGATCAAGACACCTCTGAAGCCCAGACAATCGTAACTCATAGAGGTGCCTTTAAATGCACCCGGCTCCAGTTTGGAGTCTCTACCGCCCCAGGTATCTTTCAGGGTTTGATGGAACGCATTTTAAACAATATTCCTGGGGTCGTTCCATATTTCGACGACGTATTAATATCTGCCACATCCAAATCTGAGTTATGGGACAGAATCAGGCGCGTTTTAACCAAATTTAAAGAAACAGGACTCCATTTGAAAGCAGACAAATGTTCTTGGGCTGTGCCCAAAGTTGAATTCTTGGGGTTTACAATAGATCGTTTTGGGATTCACCCTACAAATGACAAAGTTGATGCCATAAGAAATGCCCCCACCCCTTCAGATAAGACAGACTTACAAGCATTCCTAGGACTCCTTAACTTTTATTCCGTCTTTCTTAAACAGAAAGCGACGGTGGCAGAACCGCTTCATAACCTCCTAAAGAAAGACTCTGCCTGGACGTGGGGACCAAAAGAACAAGCCGCTTTCCAAGCAGTAAAAAATTTACTTTCCTCCAATAGTGTCCTAGTGCAATATAATGTAGCTATGCCCTTATCCCTAACCTGCGACGCTTCACCGTTCGGCATAGGAGCCGTCCTCAGCCATAACTTTCCGGACGGCACAGAAGCCCCAATAGCCTATTATTCTAAAACTCTTTCGGCAGCTGAAAGGAATTACTCCCAGCTCGACAAGGAGGCGTTAGCCCTTGTCGCTGGAGTTAAACGTTTTCATTATTACCTTTGTGGTCGGCCCTTTACGTTAATCACCGACCATAAACCGCTTTTAGGCATTTTGGCGGGAAACAAACAAACTCCCGCCTTTCTTTCTCCTCGCATGACTCGCTGGACTATTTTTCTAGCCGCTTACAATTATACATTAATCCACAGGGGGGGGAAAGACATAGGAAATGCTGATGCATTAAGCAGGTGCCCCCAAACAGAATTAGTCAATGATCCAGCCCCTGCCTCAAGCGTTTTATTAATTGAATCTAGTAAACAAACGTTATTAACAGCAACAGAAATAGCCAATCAGACACAAGCAGACCCAATTTTGAAATATATTAAACAATGGACATTAAAGGGATGGCCAATTGAACAACAACCAAACCAATTTCAACCTTTTAAGAATAGACAGTTTGAATTAAATGTGTTAAAAGATTGTATATTGTGGGGAGACAGGGTTGTTATTCCAAAAGCTTTACAGAAGCAAGCATTGCAGTTATTGCATACAGGTCACCCAGGAATAGTCAAAATGAAAACTATTGCCAGAAGTCATTTATGGTGGCCAGGGTTGGACAAGGACATAGAGTCATGGGTGGGTGGTTGTATACCCTGCCAGAGAACAAGACCCAACCCACCAAAAGTTACACCATCAGAGTGGCCAACACCAAGAGGGCCCTGGTCTAGAATACATATTGACTTTGCAGGACCAATCAGGGGCCAATCCTTTTTACTGGTTGTGGATGCATACTCCAAGTGGCTGGAAATTGAACTCATGGCATCCACAACTACTAGTGCAACTATAAAGGCATTAAGGAAAATGTTTGCCACACACGGTATTCCAGACATTTTGGTATCTGACAACGGGCCTCAGTTAACAGCCCGTCAAATGGAACTATTTCTTGCAGACCAGGGCATAAAACATGTGCTCACTCCACCTCATTTTGCCCAAGCTAATGGGCAAGCAGAACGAATGGTTAGAACCACAAAGGAAGCATTAAACAAAGCACCACTAGGAGATTGGCAACAACAAATTGATGAATTTTTAACCATTCAGCATATTACGCCGTCAGCGTCAACAAACAAAAGCCCGGCAGAACTTTTAATGGGCAGAAACCTTCGTTCTAAATTAGACAGAATTCACCCAAATTACCAGAATGACCAAAAAGAAATAAAAATGCAAAGTGAAAGACAGTTTAACATCGGGGATTTAATTTATGCCAAAGACTATGATTCAAACGATAAATGGAAAGATGGCACAGTATTGGATAAAACAGGTTTAAAAACATACGTTGTAATATTAACAGATGGGCGCAGTTGGCATCGGCATGTCGACCAACTACGCAAAAGAATGAAGACTAACCCAGACATTTTACCTACTGTAGACAAACCAATAGAGGACTTACCAGAACCACCTCGAGACTCCAGCGATGGCTGCTTGTTGCCCCTGGCGGCCGGCGAAGATCAAAATGCATCATCGCAACCAGGCCCGTCAGAGACTAGCCTTAGCGGAGCAACGGAGCCAGCCGTCCAGGCAAGCAGCTCCCAGCAAAATGAACTGCGCAGGTCCCAGAGATCTGTGAAACCACCAATCCGCTTGCAGGACTATGTGACGTGGATTAACACGTAATCATGGTCTCAGCCGAAGAGGGAGGGGTGTTGTGTTTGTTTAAAAATATTCGCAGAAAATCTGCGATTGGTTAAGACGCGGCTATTCAGAAAATAGCCGCGAAAGTTAAATGTGTGTCAGTTGGTAAAAGCCCGCGTTAAAAAGAGTATAAAAGGGCAACGGGTTAGCCGTTGCCCTCATTCCGGCAATTCTACCGTTCCAGTGTTTGTATTCTCTCTTGCCATGAATAAACAAGTTTGATTTAAGACTACCGGAGTCCAGACTTTTCACCTCTCCTCTCCTCCATTCATCTTCCTCCCCTCCATTCCCTCCACCCTCCCTCTCCCTACTTCCTTCCCTCCCCCCATCCCTCCTCCCTCCCTTCTTTCTTTTTCTTTTTCTCTCCCTGTCTCTCCCCTTCCTTTCCTTTCCTTCCCTCCCCTCCCCTCCTCCCTCCCTCCCTTCTTTCTTTTTCTTTTTCTCTCCCTGTCTCTCCCCTTCCTTTCCTTTCCTTCCCTCCCCTCCCCTCTTCCCTCCCTCCCTCCCTCCCTTCTTTCTTTTTCTTTTTCTCTCCCTGTCTCTCCCCTTCCTTCCTTCCCTTCTTTCTTTCCTTTCCTTCCCTCCCCTCCCTCCTCCCTCCCTTTTTTCTTTTTCTTTTTCTCTTCCCTTCCTTGCTTCCTTCCCCCTCCCTCCCCCCTTTCTCCCTCCCACACACAGTGTCTAGCTGTTCTTCACTTTGTAAATCATCTTAGTATAAATTCAACAGGGACTCTGAATCCAGGTGTCACTTCAAATCAATGTTTGCAAAATCTCTGGGCCATAAGGGAGTAGAAAGCATAGATGCTAACGCCATTCTCTGTGTTTCTGTTATTCCACACAGATTATGTCAGATTTCCGACTGTGGGCTGACTAAACTCATCAGATTCTGTTACATTCCAGTAAGAATTTATTGTTATTGTTATTTTGTTATTGTTGTTGGTTGTTATTGTTTGTTGTTGTTGTTGTTATTATTATTATTATTATTATTATTATTATTATTATTATTATTATTATTATGTCAATACAGCACAGCAAACGAGATCACTATGCTGGATTTCGTATTTCATTCCCAGTCAGGCGCTTCCCAAGCACCTAGGACTGTGTGATGTAGCAGCGAATTATGTTTGCCGATCCCAGTAAAGCGGCCTTTTGCAATTGACAGATGGAGATTTTGTCAATTCCGATGGTTTTCAAATGTCCGCTGAGATCCTTTGGCACTGCGCCCAGCATGCCAAGGACCACTGGGACCACTTCACGGGCTTATGCCAGAGTCGTTGCAGCTCGATTTTTAGATCTTCGTATTTCACTAATTTCTCTAGCTGCTTCTCCTCAATTCTGCTGTCCCCTGGGATTGCGATGTCGATGATCCATACTTTCTTTTTCTCCATGATCACAATGTCTGGTTATGTTATGAATTCTGTTATGCTTCAGAATTTGGTCAGTATGAAGTCATAAATCCCACAGTTTTTCTTGCTCAATTTCGACCACTTTTTCAGGCTTATGATCCCACCAGTTCTTTGCCACTGGTAGATGGTAGTTTTGGCACAAGATCCAGTGGATCATCTGTGCCACAGCATCGTGTCTGTGCTTGTAGTCAGTCTGTGCGATCTTTTTGCAGCAGCTGAGTATGTGATCGATTGTTTCGTCTGTTTCTTTGCACTTTGGATTGTCTGTTGATTTTTCAATTTTGGCTTTGACAGCATTCGTTCTAATGACCTGTTCTTGTGCCGCCAGTATTAGTCCTTCTGTCTCCTTTTTGAGTTTTCCACTTGTAAGCCACGCCCAGGTCTTTTCTTTATCCACTTTGCCTTCAATCTTCTCCAAGAACTGGCCATGCAATGCTTTGTTCCGCCAGCTGTCCATACAAGATTGAGTTATAGTTTTTCTGTACTGGTCCTTAGTTTGCTTCACCTTGAGAAGCTTCCTATTGTTGACCTCCATCAACGCTGATTCTTTGCTCTCCTTCACATAGTCAGCTAATGCATGCTTCTCTTCTTCCACTGTCTGCTTCACTTTGCAAAAGTCCTCTGCTGCCTATTTTCCTTGGTAAATATAGCCCATCAACGTCACTGCGGGGGTGTAGCACATGATGGATCGTCATAAATTTTCTGGTTTTCCTGTCCAAGTTGTCCAGCTCTGCTTGAGTCCAGTTCACTATGCCAGCCAGTGTTCCCTCTAATTTTTTTGGGGGGTGGGCGGAAAAGTATAGTGTCTGAGCGGCAGTCCCTTCGGGACTGGGCGGCACAGAAATAATAAACAAACAAACAAACAAATAAAAAACCCACCCTGTTTTGCCTCAGAGAATTTCAAAATAAAATACTGTACTGTGTGTCCATAACAGTGAGCTCATAATAGGGCAACTCTATCAATATCAAAATGCCACTTAAATAGTTGAGCTAGTTTCAAACTAGATTTTGATTTTCTTTCTCTCTTCCTTACTCCCATTCTTTTTCTTTCTCTTTTCCTTCCTCTCTTTTTTCTATCTGTTTCTCTCTCTTCCTCTCTTCCTCTCTCTCTCCTTCCCTCTCACTCTTTCCCTCTCGGCTTCTGGGCAGGTTTGGAAAACTCTGAGTTGATGATGATTTTTAAGTGAGCGATTGCTCACTGCTCAGCTTAGAGGGAACTATGATGCCAGCTGTGTATCTAATGACAGGTATGGCCCAAGTATTTATAGCCTTGGTAGTGTTGCCACCATTAAATACTACTGCTGCTGCTGCTACTACTACTACTACTACTACTACTACTACTACTACTATTATTATTATTATTATTATTATTATTATTATTATTATTATTATTATCGAAACAGAATATCCTACGAAAGCAGACTATCAATCCTAGGTCTAGAAAGCTTAGAACTACGTCGCCTAAAACACGATCTAAGTATTGCCCACAAGATCATATGCTGCAACGTTCTACCTGTCAATGACTACTTCAGCTTCAATTGCAACAACACAAGAGCATGCAACAGATTCAAACTTAATATTAACCACTCCAAACTTGACTGTAAAAAATATGACTTTAGCAACCGAGTTGTCGAAGCCTGGAACTCATTACCTGACTGAGTAGTGTCAACCCCTAACCCCCAACATTTTTCCCTTAGACTATCCACGGTTGACCTCTCCAGGTTCCTTAGAGGTCAGTAAGGGGCGTGCATAAGTGCACCAGTGTGCCTTCCGTCCCCTGTCCAATTGTCTCTCCTTATCTCATTTATCTTTTCTTCCTTTCAAATATGTTCACCTATACTTTTATATCTTTTCTTCTATTCTTTTCTTTACTTATATTATTACATATCTATTCTTTTCAATGTGTATTATGTATTGGACAAAATAAATAAATAAATAAATAAATAATAATAATTATTATTATTATTATTATTATTATTGTTGTTATTATTTAGATTTGTATGCTGCCGTTCTACGAAAAACTTATTGCCCTTCCCAAGCCATTTTATGGTGAAACTTCCCAAAATTCAGAGTTTCCTACCTCCAGCTGTGACTTAGTAACAGTTTTGGTTAGAAACTTTCATTAGGCATTTCCCACAGAGACTTAGGTGCAGGGCAGAGTATCAGTTTGGGCTCTAGGAGACTTTAAAAATAGTGGGGTTTTGTTGGTTAACTCTATCCGTCAGCAAAGCAAAGTGCTAAAGTAATAGCATAGCAAGCATCTTCTCATTCTCGCATTTATCCTCAAAGCGTATTCATTTTTATATAAACATTTATGCATTATGATCCAGTTTTATTGTAGTATTCCCTAGCCTCAGGGCCAGAGTAAGAGTTCTGATCTGATTATCTCTTCGTTGCAAAAAAAAAAAAAAAAGAGATTCCTTTTATAAAGAATTCCATAAATATTTATGTGCCTTAATACATTTTTCGGGAGGGGCGGGATGTTGAGGAGGGAGGCAGAATTCTCCCTGATTTTTATCCTATCAAGATTCTGTAAAATATTTGTGATGGGTGAAAACATTTGATTCCGAGACATCCGTGGAAGCTACATAGAACAGATGTGAAACTGGATCCCACACCAAGACATGAACCAACATGAGAATAGAATAAGAATAAGAATAAGAATAAGAATTAGAATTAGAATAGAATTAGAATAGAATTAGAATAGAATAGAATAGAATAGAATTATTTATTGGCCAAATGTCAACATTCACACTCCACCACAAAATTGGGGGTGTTTCTTATATACAGTGTTCCCTCGATTTTCATGGGGGATGCATTCCGAGACCTCCCGCGAAAGTCGAATTTCCGCGAAGTAGAGATGCGGAAGTAAATACTGTACACTATTTTTGGCTATGAACAGTATCCCAAGCCTTCCCTTAACACTTTAAACCCCTAAATTACAATTTCCCATTCCCTTAGCAACCATTTAGATTATTACTCACCATGTTTATTTATTAAAGTTTATTTAAAAAATAATAATTAAAGGTGGATGGAAGTTTGGCGATGACACATGATGTCATCGGGCAGGAAAAACTGTGGTATAGGGGAAAAAAACGCAAAGTATTTTTTAATTAATATTTTTGAAAAACCGTGGTATAGGCTTTTCGCGAAGTTCGAACCCACAAAAATCGAGGAAACACTGTACTGTATACCATTTTAACTCAAGAGCAAAATATCTATTTACATATTATAAAGTGATTCCAATTTATTCCTTGTAGCTTGGTCTCGGATTCTACTAACCATATATCCTCTTGCCTTGTCCCATCCTCCCATCAGTTGTCGCAAATCAGTTTCATTAACGGAATTCATCCTTTTGTCCATAATCTCAAATTGAATATGATCCACCATGTACCGGTACCAATTCTGCATTGTCCATTTTGTCGCATCCTTCCAACCTAAGACTATGACCGCCTGAGCGCTTTCTATCGCTGCTTGTTTTATTTCTCTAAATTCTCCCATCGCATTCATGAGGCAGGAGATGGTCTCGTAAGTAACCTGGTCCTAAGTCATGTGGGAACATAATGATTTTAGACTGATTCGTCTCTTGACTCCATCTTCAAGCTCAACCTGTCGTTCTTCTATATAACTGAGCTGGGGTGGCGCAGCAGGTAGTATGCTGTACTGCAGGCCACTGAAGCTGGCTATAGATCTGAAGGTCAGCAGTTCAAATCTCATCACCGGCTCAAGGTTGACTCAGCCTTCCATCCTTTCGAGGTGGGTAAAATGAGGACCCGGATTGTGGGGGCAATAGCCTACCTCTGTTAGGCTATTGCTAACATGTTGTAAGCCGCCCTGAGTCTAAGGAGAAGGGCGGCATAAAAATTGAATAAATAAATAAAATAAATAAATAGTTGCTCTGTCATCCCTCCTGGCTAAATTGAGCAGG
Organism: Erythrolamprus reginae; assembly: GCF_031021105.1. Lineage (NCBI taxonomy): Eukaryota > Metazoa > Chordata > Lepidosauria > Squamata > Dipsadidae > Erythrolamprus > Erythrolamprus reginae. Next base: position 37,629,882 of record NC_091959.1, on the reverse strand, counting down.
AAACACGATGAACTAATTCTACTTCATTATAAGGGTATGTCAAAAGAATCTTTCAAGGCTGAAGATACACTGCCATTTTAAAACCATCCGAACAATTAAAATGGGTCCTCTCTCTAACTTAAGTCACTGAGGGCTCCTGCCGCTCTTATCTAAATGCTTCCTAGGCAGCAGCTCTCCTCTTCCTCCCTCAAGGTCATCCACACACATTCTATTACCATTGTGGGTGTGGCTTATTTTATGGATGTGGCTTAATGGTCATGTCACTGGGTAGGAGTGGCTTGCTGGCCATGTGACCCGGTGGGAGTGGCTTGAACGATCATCATCGTTCAAGTGAACTGTTAAGTTTCAGCTTACAACCTCACCAGTGTCGGTCTCTGGGGTGACGTTTCCCGCACTCTGCTACACGTTTCCCGCGCTCTCCTTCCTGGGTCGCCCTCCCAACTCAGGCTGGGTAGTTAGGTGAATGGATGCTGCCAGAAGCATAAATGCTACCTCTTCCACCCAGAAGGGGGCCCCGTGAGGCTGGAGGGGAGCTGGGCAGGAGAGAGGGAAGCTCACCCAAGGCCAGGAAGGAGGAAAGAGGAAAAAAGCAAGGAGAGCAGACACAGCAGCAGGAAGGAACAAAAAAAGGAGAGCCGAGACGAGACCAGTAATCCAGGAAGTGACAGCCGCCGATCAGCTAGAGCTGCGCACACATCTTCATTTCTGCCGGTGGAACTGCGTTCCATCCCATCCTGCCTGCTGCCCACCCCTGCTTTTACCCCTTCTGAATGCAAAGCAATGTTTGACCATGAAGTAAGGCAACTTTTCTTCCCCTACAAGATGGGAGAAACTTAAATATAAGATGCTCATTTTAATACGTTGACCTTCACGGTAGAGAGACACTGTCAGTGAAAATCTGAGCGCAATATTCATACATGATGTATAGCCTGTTCCCTAAGACGATTCTTCTCCTTTTCCCCAGATTTTTTTAAATTTTATTTTTAGCCCTTTGTTTTCCGGTACAAATAAATGTGAGCATTTATCATTTTGCACTGAATTGCCAAGTGAAATTCTAAAAAGGACATTATTGCCCACCTATCATCAATTAAACATTTCTTTTCAAGAAAGGAGATGAACATGCATTTAAACCCTAAATGAAGAAAAATGAAGGGGCTGGGAAACCCTCCTGCCCTCCAACATCTTAGCAAAATCACAAATTCAGCAAACCCGGGCAATTTTTAAAAAAATGCTTTCCTTTCTTTATGAGGCATTAGACCAATTTGGCATCTTGTGAAATTGCCAGGGTGGAAGGATTAAAACTAGAATTATTATGCGACGACAGTTACCGTAATTGTTGTGGTTAGCTCTGGCCCTGCTCCTGCCCCAAGGACTGTGGATGTGGGGGAGACATCCACATGCTGCAGGCCTGTTTTGCCCCTGGTGGAATCTGCTGATGAAGGCTCCTCTGACCAAGAAGACATGAGTGACAGGGAGGAGGAGTGTGGCAGACAGCTCAGAAGGAGATCAATTATCTAGCTCCTCCTTGGATTCAGAACAAGAGTTAATGATACAGCCATGCATGCAGAGAGTGATGCATAGGCAACAACTGAGAGATTATTATCAAAGAAAATGAGGCCACCTGTGGTTGGGTGGGGCTGTGGTAATTAGTGAGGCTGCTATAAATAGCAGCCTGTGGGTTTGGCCATTGTGGAGGATTATCTGATTGTTGTGTTTTGGGACTGCTTTACTGACTTTGACTTTTTGTGTTCTGATTTTTCCCCGCTTTGAAACTAAACCAGAGCAAAGGGTGTTTCACTTTGTGAAAGAAGAAGGACTGTGAATTGCCTCACAGCTGCAAGCTAAGTATCACAGAACTGATAAGGGACTTGTACAAATTACCAGTTTGTTTGGAGATGAGTGCTCTTTGCTATACCAAAAGAGGGCTTAGGTTAAGTGAATTTTCATTATAAAGAACATTGTTTTGAATTTTCAAACGTGTGTGTGTCTGAAATTTGTACCTGTGAATTTTTGAGAGGATTCTACCAGAGACAGAACAGTAATCATAATTTCTTTCACAACCAGAAAAACAGACTAGTGCTAAACCATGGCTCTGCCTAATGGCATTTTCATGCATTATCCCGGCTTGGTCCAATAAGTTAACTTGACTTTTTTGTTGGTTGCTAGTTGATGAATTTACCTGCTCATCAATGGCGAGCAATACTTTGAAAGGGCAGGCAAACCAATGGTCGGAACAATCATATCAGATGTTCCTCCCAGAAGGTAAACAACGAAGACGGGCGACATACAAGTCCAATTAATAAAGATGATGACCCTGTCACTTTTTCATGATAAATTCTCCCAACTGCACATATTAAGAGTTTTGGAATATGCATGGGGTGTCTTTTAAATTTTTTTAAAAATAAGTTGAAAGTAAGTATGTGGATGATACCCAGTTATACATCTCCACCCCATGTGCAGTCAACGAAGCAGTGGAAGTGATGTGTTGGTGCCTGGAGGCTGTTGGGGTCTGGATGGGTGTCAACAGATTCAAACTCAACCTGGATAAGATGGAGTGGCTGTGGGTTCTGCCTCCCAAGGACAATTCCATCTGTCCGTCCATAACCCTGGGGGGGGGAATTATTGACCCCCTCAGAGAGGGTCCGCAACTTGGGCGTCCTCCTCGATCCACAGCTCTCATTAGAGAAACGTCTTTCAGCTGTGGCGAGGGGGGCATTTGCCCAGGTTTGCCTGGTGCACCAGTTGTGGCCCTATCTGGACCGGGACTCACTGCTCACAGTCACTCATGCCCTCATCACCTCGAGCCTCGACTACTGTAATGCTCTCTACATGGGGCTACCTTTGAAAAGTGTTCAGAGACTTCCGGTTTCGCTGAGGACCGCAGCGGAGTCTCCTGGCAGGGCTCTGCCTTGAGACCCCATCAACCCTCCCAGAGGTCGCTCCAACGCGATCGGATCGAGTCCGGATGGCTCGATCCTAGAACAGGGGATTCCCCTCTGTCCGGAGAGCCATTGCCAAGGCTCCGGGGACAGAGGGTTCGTCCTGCAGCTCTGGTGTAGGGAGCACCGGTCCTCTTTCGAGAGGACACGGCCATTGCAATCCCACCTAACCAGCGGGAAGCAAGAAACATCAGAAAGTAAAAAGCAGAGAAATTAAACAACTCTATCTGAAAAGGGAATACTTCAAAAGAAGCTACAATTAAGGTAAAAAATTCCTATGTTCCATGTTAAGTAAGAAGATTGAAATACAAGAAAACGGAGAATTGAGAGTTTAAACGAAGGCGAAAGAGAAAGTTGTTAAAACAACATTGTATCCAGGCGCGATTTAACAGCCGGAACTTATTCTTAACACTTTCACTTATTGGGAACTGTAAAATTTCTGCAAACAAGGGGATCTAGAGGATTTTAAAAATGAGACACTAAAGGATTTATTATATACAAAATGATATTATTTGGTTGAAAATTTTTTCTTTTCCCTTTTTGAAGTAATTGGTTACGAAACATTGCAAAAATGAAGTCCGAGCTGGGATTTTTCTAGCGGAAGGACCAAGACTGCTCATTATCTACTTACAATTTCTGAATAAATATATATAAAGAAAAAAAACTCTTTTCCTATACTTGAGATTCTCAAAATTTGGACTAACTGATTGACATCACTTGGATTATTTTGTTGGAGTATTTCGTTTGGATTTCGTTTGGATTAATAGCGGTTTTGGATTAACAGCGGTTTCGTTGGATTTACAGCGGAGAGTTTTTTCCTGGGCTGTGAGAGACGGACCGACTTCATTTTAACTTTGTGAAATTAAACTGCATTTGTTTGGGAAAGCTTTATAAACTTTTAAAAGACTATATATTTTTTTTCAAATTACGGAATACCCTTGCAGCTTTTATTAAGGTGTTTCTGACAACAAATTAGATCTTCAATCAAATCATCTTATTAGAACTGGAATATTAATAATCGTTTTTTCCTTTTTGCGTTTTCCCTCTGATAACTTCAACGTTTGATAACTTTAACGTTTGAATTTCAATTTTACATTACATTATATTATAATTAATCTTGGTTTTGTTTATGCATTGCTAAATTTTTGGTCTTTGGTTTCCTGTTCCTCCTTAATTGAACAATAATTTTTAACTTTGATTGCCCCCCTTCTTCATACTCTCTTTTTCTCTTTGTTTGCATTCACCTTCTCTTTCTGCTGATTTTCCTTTTTACTGCTTCTGCTGTGCCAAATCAATCTTTTTCCTTCTTTTTTCCTCTCTTTCTTTTCTCTTCTCGATATAAATTTTGGCTTTAGAGTAATAAGAACTAATAAGTTGAGCATTAATTAGCTATATTTTATATTTTGAATTTAAATTGTATTTGAAATTGAGCCTTTTATTTGAATTAGAATTCTTATTGTTATTAACTTAGCACAATTGCTACGGTGGGTTTGGAATTTATAGTATTTGTCTACATACTGCCAACATAAAATAACATTAAATTTAAATTTGAAAATGTCAAGTACTTCCACCCATACTAAAACAATCAAGAAGCAGACAACCGTTGTTTCTTCTCCGCAAAGTTCACCCCATCCATCCCCCGCACAGCCGGTCTTATCAGCAACTATGTTCACCAAGGACAAAGACAGAGAGAAACAACCTTCCCTGGCTTCAATCCAAGAGACATTAACTACACTAAATGATTTTATGTTACAATCCCAACGAGATGCAACTCAACAGAGAGATGAAATTAAAGCAGAGATGGCTGAAATGAAGGTGGATACAGGTGAGATGAAAGACCAGATGAAGGAGATCAAACAAGCTTTGCAAGATAATGAAGAACGAATGAAGGCAGTGGAAGAAAAGGCGGAAAAGGTGGAGAAAAGAATTGGTCATCTAGAGGACAAAGCTGCTTCACGTTACAGAGGGTATGATGAATCAATCACACATCTGGAAATGCAACGTGCGTCATATGGACTTCGATTTCAAAATGTAATAGAAGAAAAAGATGAAGATTTAAAGGCCATTATGGCTGACATTATTGGGAAAATCCTCCAGATGGACCCACTTGACATAAAAAAAGAAATCGATGAAGTCTTCAGAATCTCTAACAGCTATATACGCCGTTTTAATCTTCCACATGAGATTCACATCAAATTTGTAAGAAAAAGCTTGAGAGATGATATACTGCATTGGTCAAGAGCGGGTCAATTACAACACCAAGGCAAAGAAATAAAAATATTAAAACAAATTCCGAGACGTGTTCGAGAGACCAGAAGAGATTATCATTTCTTGACCAAACTTTTGATTAAAGAAAATATAACTTTTCGCTGGCTTATTCCACAAGGACTATCATTGACATGGAAATCAACAAGATATAAGTTGGAGAATTTAGACCAAGCAAGAGACTTTTATGAAAACAGTGGAATAAGCGAAATGGAACAGTTAACAAAAGAACTGGAAGCAATGCAGGCTGAAGCCATGGGGGCATTCACCCAAGCGGAGGAGCAGGACCATGGGGCCAGAAGAAAGCAATCTCAACGCGAAACCAAGAAATACAACAAATGACTACATTGAGAGATCTAAAAATCTTCTCAGTAAACGTCAATGGACTTAATGAACCAAAGAAAAGAAAACAAATGTTTTCCAAAATTAAGAACCAAAAAGCTCAAATTGTGATACTCCAAGAAGTACATATAAAAAAAGTAATCGGAATTTATTGTTAAATAATAAAATTGGAAACATGTATGCTACATTAGCAGATCAAAGGAAAAGAGGAGTGGCAATGTATGTTGAGAGCTCTATAAATTCCAAACAATTATTTAGTGATAATGAAGGTAGAATTTTGATTGTCCAGGTTGATATGGGAACCCAAACCTCTTGCTATTGTTTCTATATATGCCCCAAATGATGATCAAACTACATTTTATGAAAAATTACATCAAAAAATTATAGAGTTAAATTTGGAAAATATGTTAATTATTGGAGATTTTAATGCTATAACAAATAGACAATTAGACCATTCGGGGGTGAAGAAAAGTTGCAAAAAGAAAAAAAAGAATTTATTGCCCTCCACTTTTCAAAAAATGAAAGCAGAATTGTTATTGAATGATATTTGGAGGGAAAGACATCCTCATAGAAGGCAATATACTTTTTACTCAAACCCCCACAAAATTTGGACTAGAATAGATATGGTGTGGGCTCCTAAAACAACAGCAGAATATATACAAGAGGTAGAAATAGATGTTAATACTTGGGCGGATCACAATCCAGTTATAGTTTATATGAGAAATATTAAAAAGTATTATAATTGGCAAATGAATAGAAATATTTTGAAAGAGAAAGAATATAAAGAATGGATTGAAAAGGAATTAAAAATATTTTTTGAAATTAATAAAAATACAGACACCACTCCACAGAACCTATGGGATGCGACTAAAGCATACATAAGAGGATTAACAATATCCTATACCGCAAAATATAATAAAGAAAGAAAAAGAAAATATGAACAATTAATAAATGAACTAAAACAATTAGAGTCTTTATCACAACAAAATGTGAAAAATAAAGACTTGGGGAAAAAAATAAATTTAATCAAACATAAAATTAGATTACAAGAACAAAACCAGATATTGGAAAAAATAAAAAGAGCTAAGCAACAATATTTTGAGCATGCTAATAAACCAGGCAGATGGTTAGCATATAAATTGAGAAAACAGAGACAATCTAAATTAATTAAACAGTTAGAAGACAAGGATGGAACAATAAAACATGATTCAGAGGAAAAAGCAAATATAGTTCAGAATTTTTTTAAAGAATTGTACAAAGATGACAATATTGAAGAAGAAGTAGTATTTAAATATCTAGAGAGTGCAGAGCTACCACAAATAACAGAAGAGCAACAAGAAAAGGAAGAACTCCTCACAGTTATTAAAAAGCAGAAAAATAACAAAGCCACGGGCCCGGACACTATTCCAGCAGAGTGGTATAAAATAGAAAATGAAGTATTAAGAAATAATATGTTACAAATTTTTAACGAATGTAGAGTAGATGGTAAAATTCCTAAATCATGGTCGGAATCTTTGATAACTTTAATCCACAAACCAGATACAGCAAAAGAAAAAATCAAAAACTACAGACCAATATCTCTATTGAATGTAGATTATAAAATCTTTATAGCAATATATGCAGATAGGTTGAAAACAGTAATAAATAGCAAAATTCATCCAGACCAAAATGGCTTCCTTCCAGGTAGACAAATCAAAAATAATCTTAGAACAATCATTAATGTATTAGAGTACTATGAGCAATACTCAGATAAAACATTATCTTTAATGTTCCTAGATGCCCAAAAAGCTTTTGATAACGTGAATTGGACATTTATAAAGATGCAATTAAATAAAATGAGATTCGGCCCCAAATTTGTCAATTTAATAGATGCCATTTATTCAGAACAAACAACAAAAATTATATTAAATAATGAGCAATTAGAAGCGTTTAAAATAAATAAAGGAGTGCGGCAAGGATGTCCCATCTCACCTCTCCTTTTTATTATGACTTTAGAAACACTCTTAATAAAAATAAGAGCAGACCCAAAGATAAAGGGTTTAACAGTTAGAAAAGAGACATATAAAGTCCAGGCTTTTGCAGATGATTTGACTTTTATAATGGAAGATCCATTAGTTACAGCACCAAGATTAATCCAAACAATAGAACAATATGGTAAGGTAGCAGGTTTGAAAATAAATAAAAATAAAACAAAAATTATAACTAAAAATATGAGTAAAATACAAGAAAGTAATTTAGAATGTATTACTGGAATGCAAATAGTTAAAAAAGTAAAGTACTTGGGAATATGGCTAACAGCTAAAACAATAACATTAAAAAAATGATAACTACATAAAATTAATTAATGAAATTAAAAAGGATTTAGAAATATGGAATAATTTAAAAATATCATTTTTGGGAAGAATTGCCACTATTAAGATGAATATCTTACCTAAGGTATTATTTTTATTTCAAGTGATCCCAATTAATCCAGGGGCAATTTTTTAAAAAAATCTAACAAACGTGGTTAAAAAATTTTTATGGCAAGGGAAAAAAGCAAGAATTAAGATAAATATGTTAGAAGATATAAAAGAGAGGGGGGGTTTTGCCCTCCCAAACTGGAAATTATACTATCAGGCAGCCGCTTTAACATGGATTAAAAATTGGATAACTTTAGAGGATACGAGAACATCAAAATTAGAAGGACATGATCTTATGCTTGGCTGGCACGCATTTGTTTGGTATGATAAAGATAAAAATCATTCTTATTTTAAAAGACATACGTTGAGAAAATATTTATTTGGCGTCTGGAAAGATATAAAGAAAAACCACTTTTTAACAATCCCGGATTGGGTTACCCCCCTTGGATGCAATAATACACCCAAACTCTATTAATGATACAAGAAATATAAGATATAAAGACCTGTTAGATAACCAAATGAAATTGAAATCTAGAATTAAATTACAAGATGAAGGGATACAAATTGATTGGTGGCACTACGCACAGATTAGATCCAGATATCAGAAAGACAGTATACTTTACATATTTAATAAAAGTAAAAATCTGTTAAGTGATTTAATCACTAAAAATCAAAATAGGGTAATTGGAAAAATATATAAATATTTGATTACTCACAAGAATATTGAGTTAACATTAAAAGATAGTATGATACACTGGTGTAGAAACACAGGTAAAGAAATTGATTTAGATACATGGGAGAAAGTTTGGATGTGTAATTGGAAGATGACAAAGTCAGTTTCTATGAAAGAGAACCAAATTAAAATGTTCTATAGATGGCATCTCCCACCAAGTAGAATAGCAAAAATGTTCCCAAAGACATCACCCTTATGCTGGAAATGTAAGAAAGAAATAGGATCCTAGTACCACCAATGGTGGACATGTAGTAAAGCTAAAATGTATTGGAAAATGATTGAGAAAATGACAAAAGAGATTACAAAGCAGAAAATAGATTTCACCCCGGAGTTTTGTTTGCTAGGAATTACTAACCAAAATTACAAAAAAGAAATGTTGTATTTGATTATACATATTTTTACAGCGGCAAGGATTATCTACGCGCAAAATTGGAAAGGGGAAGATATCCCCAAAGAAGAGGGAGTTATTGCAAAAATATTAGACTGCGCGGAAATGGACATGATGACAAGACGCTTGAATGATCAGGAAGAAACCAAATTTTATGAAACATGGAACAATGTTTATGAATGGATAGATAAGAATAAAAAATAAAGATAGAAGAGTAATAATAAGTATAGATATTTTAGAAAAAATTTTCTCATTGAAATTTATATTAGATTTAGTTTATATAGATAGAATAGCAATTTGTTTTTGTTTTTTTTAAGATTTTTTGACTTGAAACTAGTTAGAAATTGTTATATGATATTAATTTTTATTTCCCTATTAGATATTTTTTGTATTAGTAGCATCGAATTAGATATTCAATCGTGTATTCCTTTTTCTGTATCTGCATTTATACTTTTGAGAAGAGCAGGGATGATACATCCCTACATTGTATGTTAAATGTTTGTAAGTCTGTATGTTTTTTTAAAGAAAATTAATAAAAAAATATGGAAAAAAAAATGAAAAGTGTTCAGAAACTTCAGATCGTGCAGAATGCAGCTGCGAGAGCAATCATGGGCTTCCCTAGGTATGCCCATGTTACACCAACACTAATATTTCAGGTGTCTTTATTCATGGTTTCCCCTCAAACAGGAACTTGCATTCATCAGTTGCGCAGAATTTTAAAGATATAAGAGAGAAACTGCACAAAAGGTTATCCTTTCTATCTAAACCAGAGGTGTCGACCTCAAGACACACGGCCCAGATTTTAAGATTAAGATTTTAAGAAGATGTTGGATAACATTTGTTTGAAGTGGTGTAGGGGTTCCTGCCTAAGCAGGGAGTTGGACTAGAAGACCTCCAAGGTTCCTTCCAATTCTGTTATTCTATTTTTTGTGGGGGGAGGAAGAGCATTGTGACATTCTGAAAAGTGAGCTTGTTGAAAGGTATATCCATTTTCTTGCGAGATGTCTTCAGAAGTTGTGGAGGATCCATCACTGGACGTTTCTAAGCAGAGATTCGGTGAACTGGTCAACGACTACTTCAGCTTCAACCGCAACAACACAAGAGCACGCAACAGATTCAAACTTAATATTAACCACTCCAAACTTGACTGTAAAAAATATGACTTTAACAATCGAGTTGTCGAAGTGTGGAACTCATTACCGGACTCAATAGTGTCAACCCCTAACCCCCAACATTTCTCCCTTAGACTATCCACGATTGACCTCTCCAGGTTCCTAAGAGGCCAGTAAGGGGCGTACATAAGTGCACTAGTGTGCCTTTCGTCCCCTGTCCAATTGTCTTTCCTTTATCTCATATATCATATATATTTTCTTCCTTTCATACTATTTTTACATATTATCTTTATATATATTACTTCATGTCTATTCTCTTCCATATGTATTGTGTACTGGACAAATGAATGATTAAATTAAATTAAATTAAATTAAATTAAATTAAATTAAATTAAATTAAATTAAATTAAATTAAATTAAATTAAATTAAATTAAATTAAATTAAATTAAATTAAATTAAATTATTAAACAAACAAACAAATAAATAAATTGGACAACCAATTGCCCAGCATGGTAGAGGGTCTCCTGCTTGAGTAGGGGGATCAATCAATCAATCAAACAAACAAACAAACAAAATAGAGCTGGAGAAGACCTTGGAGGTCTTCTAGAAACTAACCTAACCTTCTGCTCAAGCAAGAGACCCTATATTATTTTGTAAATTAATGCAAAAGCTTCATCCAACTTCAATCTTTATACTTGTCAGCCACTAATTTAATCAACTCTTTAGATCTGGAGTTGTGATACCAACAATCACTCTCACTGTGTTACAAGTTTCCATTTGAAGAATACTAATCTACCACTCACATTCTTCAGAAAATTTAAGGTGTCCATTAAAGTCTTAGACTAACACTCTCTGCAGTTGCCAAAAGATGAAGGTAGCTCTTCAAATTAAACAGGTGTTGTAAAACCTCTTACACAACCAGTGTCAAATTATTGTCATTGCAATGTTGTAGAGAACCACTAGAGGGCAGGAAAGGGTTTTTTGTTTTATGTTCAGCCTCTTTGCTAACATCTGGTGGTGGTTTAGAAATTTTCACTGATTATTATTAGCCTTTCTTTGGAAGAAAGTTTCTTAAATGGAATATATTTCCTTTATACCATTATAGCAATTTGTCAGCTCCAGCTATTCTAAAAGCTTTAGGGACAGGTTGGGTGATGCATTTTGACGTTGGTTCTTAAGTAGTCTCATTCTTTTTTTAAATTAAGGTTCCCCAGCTCCCCAGGCAGTGAGCTGTTGCAAAATTTACCATAAGTAAATTTACTTGAGAATGATACTTTTTTACCTTTGGGGTATTTTATATTTTTGCAGATTGTGATTTCTGGAGATATTTTTCCCCCCCCACACACATAAAACCTAAAACCGGATAGCCAAGAGGAATCCTTCTGTTTTGAATACTGCTAACTAATAATCTTCTACCAGTCTCACGTAGGATAAGTAACTGCTCTGATGTTGCACCATTCATTGGCTATCCTCGTTGCTTTGAGAATAATTCTCTTCCCACCCACTCACCCAACTCCTTGATGGGAAGAGGCTTTAATCACTGATAGATGCCACGGTGATATGAACGTAGACTAATAGGTAGCGAGTGAAGCTCGTGGAGTATAGGTGCTATACGGCTGTACCGAGGTACACCGATGACAATTCAGGGACCGCCTTCTGCTGCACGAATCCCAGCGACCAGTTAGGTCCCACCAGCCGGCATTGCTTGGCCGACGAGACCCAGAGAAGGGTAAAGCTCACTTAACAAATGTCTCCCTTAAACACATAAATTATGGGCTCCATTGTTGTTGTAAGTCAAGAACAGCCTGTCTACTGTGAATCCGAGATTTGAACCCAGTTCTCTCTGCCTTCTTAACCCGCCCTGCCATTCTGGATGCAGCCCCCGATCAATGAGCCAACGTCAGCATGGTGGAAGACTGCGCAAAGCAATCATTGTAAAACAATAATTGCTAAACAGATGTGTGAATGTCAAAGGATCTGTTCTTCATTATATAAAAAATAATATAATGCTGAGGCAGGGAAAAAAGATCAATTTCTTGTCTATAATACAAGGGCTGAAATGCACATTTTACTATTAGCTGGAAAAGTGTTGAACTTCTGACTAAATAGCTATGGATTTTATAGTCATTTTTATTCAATTCAATAAGGCAGCATTAATTGAAATAGATGGCAGTGTTTCCTCCCCTAAATATATTTAATTTGGCCTCCTTTTAAGCCATTGTAAGGTAACTCTGGCTTTCTTCCTTGAGTGAAATGCTTAAATCTGGAAGATGTGTTTATATACTGAGATTTTGCAATTAAGCACACACAATGCTTGGATGAAGATCACAACTGTTTGGTGATACAACACCAGGCTTTTCGCATTCCTGTAATTGGAGCAATTGCAAATAAAATGTAATAGGGGACATTTGTGTGTATGATCTGAGGTTTTATTCGTTTCTCGATGTTATTAATTCACCCCTAAAACTTTATGTGAACAAGGTTAGATAGAAATCTTTTTTTGTGCGTCTGCGATATTTTTCTCAATTGGGGTGCATATGCAAAAGGCAATTTTAAATATTGGTTACCTTTCTATTCTATTTTATCACCTGCTGTTATTTTTGGAGGGTGCATTTAAATTTCACCGACAACATCAGCTATCGCAGTTAACTGAAAAGCAATCAATATGAATTTGTGTCCCACCCCCCCAAGATTATCTTTAATGTTTATAGCAGGGTGATTTTTTTCACAGCATTTAATGCTGGTATAGGAGGAACTGGAGGCAGTGGGCTAATGAAACATTTGCAAGAAATCAAATTAGCATTGAAGATGTTACTTAGTTGGGTTAGGAAACGTCAGCATGGACAACCACCACCACCACCATGTTCTTGTTGTTCTTGTTCTTGTTCTTGTTGTTCTTGTTGTTATTCTTGTTCTTGTTCTTCTTGTTCCTCTTCGTCCTCGTCCTCCTCTTCCTCTTCTTCTTCTTCTTCTTCTGCTTCTTCTGCTTTTCCTCCTCCTCTTCCTCCAATTATCTTTCCCACCAACCAGAGTCATTCATAATATTTGTTTCACCTGAGAAAAATAATGAAAACTCCCTGGGAATTGTAACTTCTTCTTCTTCTTCTTCTTCTTCTTCTTCTTCTTCTTCTTCTTCTTCTTCTTCTTCTTCTTCTTCTTCTCCTTCTCCTTCTCCTTCTCCTTCTTCTTCTGCCTCTTCTTCTCCTTCTTCTGCTTCTCCTGCTTCCCCCTCCTCCCCTTCCTCCCCCTTTTTCTCCCCTTCCTCCTCTTCCTCTCTTCCCATCTCCCTCTCCCTCTCCCTCTTCTTCTTCTTCTTCTTCTTCTTCTTCTTCTTCTTCTTCTTCTTCTTCTTCTTCTTCTTCTTCTTCTCCTTCTCCTTCTCCTTCTCCTTCTTCTGCCTCTTCTTCTCCTTCTTCTGCTTCTCCTGCTTCCCCCTCCTCCCCTTCCTCCCCCTTTTTCTCCCCCTCCTCCTCTTCCTCTCTTCCCATCTCCCTCTCCCTCTCCCTCTTCTTCTTCTTCTTCTTCTTCTTCTTCTTCTTCTTCTTCTTCTTCTTCTTCTTCTCCTTCTCCTTCTCCTTCTCCTTCTTCTGCCTCTTCTCCTTCTTCTGCTTCTCCTGCTTCCCCCTCCTCCCCTTCCTCCCCCTTTTTCTCCCCCTCCTCCTCTTCCTCTCTTCCCATCTCCCTCTCCCTCTCCCTCTTCTTCTTCTTCTTCTTCTTCTTCTTCTTCTTCTTCTTCTTCTTCTCCTTCTTCCCCCTCCTCCCCTTCCTCTTCCTCTTCCCCTTCTTCTTCTTCTTCTTCTCCTCTTCCTTCTCCTCCTTTCTCCTTGTCTTCCTCTTCTCCTTCTCCTTTTCCCTCTTTCTCTCCTCCTCCTTCCTATTTCTTCTTTCTCCTCCTCCTCTTCCTCCTCCTCCTATCCTCCTCCTCCTCCCTCTTATCTCTGCAAACCCTACTAGCTACCTAATTGGTTAAGGCAAAAAAACCCACCAAGCTCAGAAAATACCCAAGGACAGTTCAACACCAAGTTACAAATATTCTCTTCCCATTGATAGCACAAGAAGACAATTTAAATAGGGTTGCACAACTGTCTTTAAACACAAGAAGGATGATTATTTTCTTTTTTAGGTTCCATTCTCCTCCAGAGGCAGCTTCTTTCCATCTTTTACAGAGCAGGAATTAACATTGCTTAAAACATCTTGATACGTTGAAAATGCTAAGCCAAAATGACAAGAGCATGTCCCTCCATTACCGTAGTCGTTGCTGCGGAATAACTAAACGGCAACTTGTTTTTGCCACGCTTATGCCTTATTAAAGCACACAGGGGTGACTTAATTAATTGAAATCTACCGAGAAGTTAAATAATTGCAGGCAATTAAAAATAATTACATATCTTCCATTTCTTTCTCTTGCTTTTCCCAAGACTTTGGAATGCACCGTTCAGGAGCATTTGGTAAACTCTTAGAGTCCTTTTGCTGCAAACGAAACTTAAATTGTAACAACAGACATTTTTAAAAAAAGTTTCTGGATATGCTTAGGGAATATGTGTTGGTAATGACCTTTAAAGCCCTACATGGCATTTGTTGTGGTTCAGCCTGAGGCTGCTCAGGGACCGGCTGTGTCTCTGCTGGCTCCATGCCTGGAGGAGGATGACAGCGAAGAGGAGGGGGCTGAACAGTCGGACGGGGGAGAGGAAAGTCAGGAATGAGACGAAGGAGAACAGCATGAGAGCCCGGGGGGGGGGGGGCTCTCCCCAGCCAGTAGCTTGGAGTCATTAGATGATGACGCACAAGCCATCATTGACATGCGACAGAGACGTTCAGATCAAAGAAAGGAGCAATTAAAGAAGTATTATCAGCACTGAATTAGGAACAGCTGGGCTTGGGTGTGGTCCTCCTTAGCAGGGTTCAAAAGGCAGGCAAGCCCTTGAAGCCATGTGGAGTGTTATCAATTGGAGTTACGGTGTCCTGCTTTGTTCTCGGCATCTCTGTTCTTGGCTTGTGGCCCAGCAGTTTGGAAGACACGTGGGAGGTGTAGGTCTGCTATCTACAGCCTCGTATTGGCAGCAAGAATCCTGTATTGCTGCATGGACTTTTGCCTTCATGGATATATCTGAAGATACAGCATTTTCCTGTTTGTAAGGACATTTTCTGTTACCTGTGTTTTTTCTTGAATTTCATAAACTGCCTTTGCCTTTTATCGGTGTGTCTGGCTTCTCTTTTTGGGTTGGTATTGGCTTCCGGAGTGACCCAGACAGAACAGCATTGGGCCAGAATACATCCAGAACCGCCTTCTACCGCACAATCCCAGCGGCCGATAAGGTCCCACAGAGTTGGCCTTCTCCGGGTCCCGTCGACCAAACAATGTCGTTTGGCGGGCCCCAGGGGAAGAGCCTTCTCCGTGGCGGCCCCGGCCCTCTGGAACCAACTCCCCCCAGAGATTAGAACGGCCCCCACCCTCCTTATCTTTCACAAATTACTTAAGACCCACCTTTGTCGCCAGGCATGGGGGAGTTAAGTTATCCTTTCCCCCTAGGCTATTACAAGTTATGCATGGTATGTTTGTGTGTATGTTTGGTTTTTTATAATAAGGGTTTTTTAGTTGTTTTTATTAATTGGATTGTTCATGTTATTTTACCACTGTTGTTAGCCGCCCCGAGTCTGCGGAGAGGGCGGCATACAAATCCAATTAAATAATAATAATAATAATAATAATAATAATAATAATAATAATAATAATATACGTGCTCTGAGAGTCCAGCTCATTCAAAAATGATGCAAAACTATTTCCCCATTTCTTGCTATTGCAGGTGGGGTTTGACAATTTGATTAGTGACCATTTGAAGGTACAAGGATCATTTTCCAGGGATGAAATCTTTATTTACTTTATTTATTTGTCAAGTACGCATTGGTAGTATACAAAGAAATAACACTGTTTATATATCCATGATATTGGTACTAATGAGAGGGAAACTTTGGACAGGGGACGGTAGACACGCTGGTGCACTTATGCACGCCCTTTACTGACCTCTTAGGAATCGGGTGAGGTCAACAGTGGATAGTCTAAGGGTAAAGTTTGGTGTTGAAACAACAAAGTCTGGTAGTGAGTTCCACGCATTAACAACCCGGTGTCCGAAGTCATATTTTCTACAGTCAAGCTTGGAGTGGTTTACTTTGAGTTTGTATCTGTTGTGTGCTCATGTGTTGTTGTGGTTGAAGCTGAAGTAGTCGTTGACAGGAAGGACATTGTAGCAGATGGTTTTATGCTTAGGTTGTGTTTAAGGCAGTAGTCCTAAGCTTTCTAAGCTCAGGATTTCAAATCTGGTTGCGTAGGGTATTCCATACGCAACCAGCATAAATTCAGCAATAAACAAATAAATAAATAAATAAATAAATAGATAGATAGATAGATAGATAGATAGATAGATAGATAGATAGATAGATAATAATAAATTTATTGTCATTGTCAAAAACAACGAATTGTCATTGGCAATGAAAGTCGTGTGACATCCAGAGACCCGTCCCACCATACATAAAATCAGAATAGGTAAATTTAAAAATAGAATAAAAAATAGAATAAAAAATAGAATAAATGTCCCACCCACTACAAATTCCCCATCCTGAACCACTCAACCATCTACATGACAAACCAAATCAATCAACCAACCAACCAACCAACCAACCAACCAATCAATCAATCAATCAATCCAGCAGGTTGTAGGTCATCTACTCCAACCCCCTGCTCAAGCAGGAGTCCCTACACCATTTCAGACAAATGGCAGCCCAATCTCTTCTTGAAAGCCTCCCTTGTTGGAGCTCTCACAACGTCCACAGGCAAGCTGCTCCACTGGTTGATCACTATCACTGTCAGAAAGTTCCTCCTTATTTCCAGGTTGAATCTCTCCTTGGTCAGTTCCAGGGGTGGGCAGCAGACAGGACGGGGTGGAACATAGTTCCACCAGTGGAAATTTATTTATTTATTTATTTATTGGATTTGTATGCCGCCCCTCTCCGAGGACTCGCGACGGCTCACAACATAAATGAAGCTGTGTGCCCAGCTCCAGCTGACCAGACTACTTCAGCGTGGCACAGCTCTCCTGGCCTTGGGAGGTGGCCGCGTGAGGCTGGAGGGGAGCCGGGCAGGAGAGAGGGAAGCTTGTCCGAAGCCAGGAAGGAGGAAAGAGGAAAAAAGCAAGGAGTGCAGACGCAGCAGCAGCAGGGGAAAAAAAGAGAGCTGAGCCGAGACCAGTAATCCAGGAAGTGACAGCCACCGATCAGCTGGAGTTGCACACACATCTTCATTTCCACCAGTGGAACTGTGTTCCACCCCATCCTGCCTGCTGTCCACCCCTAGGTCTGCTGCCTGCACAGAGGGCTGGATTAGAACACCTCCAAGGTCTCTTCCAGCTTCATTCTGATTCAGTCTAAACACAGATTTGTATCAAACCCCATCACATTTTCTCCTTGTTCTACTCTTTCCTTCTTTGGTAGCTTAGACCCATCGTACACTGCCATTCACTCGTAGCTTGACAATAACGGGGCAAGGGAAGGAACATGGTATTCAAGGACCCGTTGGCTTCCATGAGACATTGCTGGCATCCCAAGGACACTCCGAGCAGAAGTCCTGGCATGGTCAGTTGTTTCCCATAACAAAACGAAGAAGAAGTGATTGGTGGATGTTTTTGGACTGTGGCTGGCCTATAAGGAAAAGGGGAAAATGAACTTGATGCAAAAAGGATGTTGAAACTCTAGAAAGAGTGCAGAGAAGAGCAACAAAAATGATTAGGACTGGAGGTTAAAACATATGAAGAACAGTTGCAGGGACTGGCCATGGCAAGTCTATTGAAGAGAAGGACCAGGGGAGTCATGATAGCACTCTTCCAATATCTCAGGGGTTGCCACAGAGAAGAAGGAGTCAACCTATTCTCCAAAGCACCTGAGGGTAGAACAAGAAGCAATGGGTGGAAACTAAACAAGGAGAGAAGCAACTTAGAACTAAGGAGAAATTTCTTGACAATTACAACAATTAATCAGTGGAACAGCTTGCCTCCAGAAATTGGGAATGCTCCAACACTGAAAATTTTAAAGAAAATGTTGGATAACCATTTGTCTGAAGTGGTGTAGGGTTCCCTACTTAAGCATTGGGTTGGACTAGAACAGTGATTTTCAACCTTTTTTGAGCCGCGCGCGGCACATTTTTTACATTTACAAAATCCTGGGGCACACCACCAACCAAAATGCCACAAAATGACACTCTAAGACACTCTCCTCTCTTTTTCCATCCCTGTCTCCTCCCCCCCTTGTGTGTGTGTGTGTGTATACACTCTTGAATCATTTCCAAAACCAAGTGAGGGCTGGGGTTATTCTTTGGGTGTTTTTTATCATATGCTTTAAATCAAGAGTCACTTCTCTCTCTCTCTTTTGTTTCTCTCTGTTTCCTGTCATTCTCTGCCTCAATCACTTTCTCATTTCTCTTTTTTCCTCCCCTTTTTGCTCATTTCTCTCTCTCTCTCCCCCCCCTTCCTCTTCTTTTCTCTCTCTTGCTTTCTTTCTCTCGCATTCTTTCTTTCTTTCTTTCTCTCTCTCTCTCTCTCTTGCTCTCAGCAAAAAGTTGCAAAACTGGAACCTGAGCTTCTTTCTTCACAGCACACCTGACCATGTCTCGCGGCACACTAGTGTGCCGTGGCACACTGGTTGAAAAACACTGGACTAGAAGACCTCCAAGGTCCCTTCCAACACTGTTGTTGTTGTTGTTATTGTTATTATTATTATTATGAACTATGCTTGCTTTCGTGCGGGAAATCCAGAGCCACTTTAGGTTCTTCTGTGCCGCTGTGCATTTATTCAGTAAAGTTTTATACTCTTGGAAAAAAAATTAATGTCCCAGGAGTTTATTTTTCTGATTTCACCATCTGGACAGTTGACAGCCCCTTTAAATTTGCTTAGCTCTTTTTCTAAACCCTCAAATAAAGTTCCTGGAAACTTTTGGAGCTTGTTTGAGGAAACAACAATGGACCAAATTCACACATTTGAGGGTGCATAGCCCCACACCCTGTTCTAACGCTGCGGTTCCAAAACTTGTTACTTTAGAAGAAGCTTCCAAAGCTCAGCATAGATTCCTTGAAATGATCCATTCCCGGAGCGCTGCCAATTCAACCCCTTCCCTTTCTTCTGTCGTTAGGGAGATAGCCATCCATCATGGTGTCCACAGAAGTGAAACCTTCTGGAGAAAAGTGTGCTAGGGCTAGGAGAAGACAACCAGCTATTAGTCCTCATTTGGGTGCTTAATTGACAGTGGAGGAAATGCAGAACAATTGGCCCATTGTTTTGTTATGGGCCATAAACTGTTTCATGAGTGAGTCATTCTGAGTAATTTGATGAGATCTTCATATCTATCTTTCTCTCTCTCTCTCTCTCTGTCTTTCTTTCTTTTTTCTCTTTCTTTCTCTCTCTCTCTCTCTCTTTCTCTCATCTTCTGTTTCTTTCTCTCTCTCTCTTTCCCTTTCTCTCACTTTCTTTCTCTCTCTCTTCTTTCTCTCTCTTCCCTCTCTCTCTCTCTTTCTCTCATCTTCTGTTTCTTTCTCTCTTTCTCTTTCACTCTTTCTCTTTCCCTTTCTCTCACTTTCTTTCTCTCTCTCTTCTCTCTCTCTCTTTCTCTCACTTCCTCTTCCTCTCTCTCTTTCTCTCTTTTTCTCCCTCTTCTTCTCTCTTTCTCTCTCTCTATTTCTCTCATCTTCTGTTTCTTTCTCTCTTTCTCTTTCCCTTTCTCTCACTTTCTCTCTCTCTCTCTTCTCTCTCTCTCTTTCTCTCACTTCCTCTTCCTCTCTCTCTTTCTCTCTTTTTCTCCCTCTCCTTCTCTCTTTCTCTCTCTCTCTATTTCTCTCATCTTCTGTTTCTTTCTCTCTTTCTCTTTCCCTTTCTCTCACTTTCTTTCTCTCCTCTCTTCTTTCTCTCTCTTTCCTCTCTCTCTCTTTCTTTCATCTTCTGTTTCTTTCTCTCTCTCTCTTTCCCTTTCTCTCACTTTCTTTCTCTCTCTCTTCTTTCTCTCTCTTCCCTCTCTCTCTCTTTCTCTCATCTTCTGTTTCTTTCTCTCTTTCTCTTTCACTCTTTCTCTTTCCCTTTCTCTCACTTTCTTTCTCTCCTCTCTCTCTCTTTCTCTCACTTCCTCTTCCTCTCTCTCTTTCTCTTTCTTTCTTTTTTCTCTTTCTTTCTCTCTTTCTCTCTCTTTCTCTTTCTCTCATCTTCTGTTTCATTCTCTCTCTCTCTTTCCCTTTCTCTCATTTTCTTTCTCTCTCTCTTCCCCCTCTCTCTTTCTCTCATCTTCTGTTTCTCTCTCTCTCTCTCTCTTTCCCTTTCTCTCACTTTCTTTCTCTCTTCTCTCTCTCTTTCTCTCACTTTCTCTCTCTCATTCTCTTTCTTTTTCTCTCTCTTTCTCTCTCTCTCTCTCTTTCTCCTTTTCTTTCTCTCTCTTTTCTCTATCACACAAAATCTTGCAAGGGGATGCACGTGGGCATGAGATGGTGGCAAATTTTTTGCTTTTGCGCATATGTGGAAGGAAAAAAATCGCCAAAATCTCACGCATATGTGCGTCCCCTCGTAAGATCTTGCGCATGCACAGAAGCAAAATCTCGCTGTGATGCATGCCTGCTCCTGCAGCAGAAGCAAAACTGCACGCACAGCGCATCAGTAGCAGTAAAATCGGGAATCCACCCCTGAAACACAGTACAGTGGTACCTCTACCTAAGAACGTCTCTACTTAAGAACTTTTCTAGATAAGAACCGGGTGTTCAAGGTTTTTTTGCTTCTACTTAACCATTTTCTCCTTCAGAACCCAAGCCTGGAAAAATTTCCCAGGAAATTTGAGAAGGGCACGAAGCCCCGGCCAGTTTCCTGCCATTCCCCCTTTAATCCTGGTCATTTCGGGCTTTTCTGGGCTGCCAGAGGAGCCTTTCGGTGGCGCTTCAGGAGGCTTTGGCAGCCCAGAGTGAATGGAGGGAGGCATGTGCTCCTCCTCGCTGCCTCAGACTCAGAGTCCCTCTTTCTTTTTAATAAGCTTTACAGTTTTGGATTTTTTTGATTCCCTTCACCTCACCTTCTTCCTTCGGCAGCGACTGTCCTCCTCCTCTTCTTCTTCCTCTTCCTCCTCCCACCCAAAATTCCGAGCTTTTATTTCTTTCCTAAAGGGTTTGCATGCATTATTTGCTTTTACATTGATTCCTATGGGAAAAATTGCTTCTACTTACAAACCTTTCTACTTAAGAACCTGGTCACGGAACGAATTAAGTTCTTAAGTAGAGGTGCCACTGTATATTGGAAATACAGTGGTACGTCAAGATATGAACCTAATTGGTTCCAGGGGGAGGTTCGTAAGACGAAAGGTTCGTAAGACGAAACATTGTTTCCCATAGGAAACAATGTAAAGTCAATTAATCCGTGCAACAAGAAAAAAAACCGCACAAAAAAATGCTGCCGCCCGGCTGTCACCTTTTGGGGGCTTCCCAGCAGCCTCCCGAACTGGGAAGTTTGGCAAAAATTCGGGGTTCGGGAGGCTGCTGGGAAGCCCCGCAGCCCGGCTGTCACAACAACCGGGAGGCTTCCCAGCAGCCTCCTGAACCCGAACGCCAAACCCCAATGCCAAACCCTCCACGCACTTCGCCCTGAATGCCTCCTGGCCGCCTGGCAGAGCGCTCGCAGCTAGCGGGTGGCGGCGGCGAGGGACAAAAGGCAGGCCAGCGCCCGGCTCCTGCCTCTCCGGAGCCGCCGACTGAGCGGAGCAGCGGCGCGGGGAAGGAGAGAGAGAGAAGCAGGCGGTGGCAGCGGTGGGGGACAAAAGGCAGGCCAGCGCCCGGCTCCTGCCTCTCCGGAGCCGCCGACCGAGCGGAGCGATCTTATGCCGGCCATGGGCGAAGGGCGGGGAAGCCGGCTGCTGTAGCAGCTGGTGCAAGAGTCTTCCCCACCCTTTGCCCATGGCCAGCAGAAGATCGTTCTTGCCCGGCTCCCCGCCCCTCTTCTGCTGGCCATGTTGGCTGCAGCGGCAGTGATAGCTGCGGCTTCTCCTCCTCTTCCTCCTCCACCTCCTGTGGCCACTTTCCCCAAGAAGCCTCCCGTCCACAGAGGAGGCAAGGATACCTTTGCGCTGCTTCAAAGCCCAGGCGGCTCCGAAGAAAAGGGGGGCTGCAGCGGTAGGGGCTGCTGCAGCTTATCCTCCTCTTCTTCCTCCTGCGGCCGCCTTCCCCAAGGATCCTCCCATCTGCAGAGGAAGCAGGGAGAGCTTTGTGCCACTTCGGAGCCCGGAGGAGGAAGAGGAGGAGAAGCCTGCTCTGCGGTTGGGAGGCTCCTTGGGGAAGGTGGCCGCAGAGGAGGCAGGGAGAACTTTGCGCCACTTCGGAGCCCAGCGCAGCGCTTCGTCGGGAAAACCTTCAAGGAGATAAGGGCAGCAGGAAAGAAACGGGCTCCGAAGCAGCGCAAAGCTATCCTGCCTCTCCACCTCGCCGCCTTCCCCAAGGAGCCTTCTGGCTGCACAGGGGGCGGGGTTAGCTTTGTGCCGGGCTCCGAAGGAAAGTGTGGCCACAGCGGTGGCTGTGGTATCTCCTCCTCTTCCTCCTCCAGGCTTCGAAGTGGCACAAAGTTCTCCCTGCCTCCTCTGTGGCCACCTTCCTAACTCCCTCCCCCCCCGCCAGCCAAAATCACAAAGCCAGGCAGCCCCCAGCCGCCAAAGGAGCCTCCTGATTCTCCCCGCCATTCTGTCTTGCTCATTGCCCGTGTCTGGCAGAAGCTGCTGCCCTGGTGCTCTTGGCCGGCGGGATTCAAAGTGCTGGGGTGTGGGGGTGTCCCAACATCTCCCCCACCCCAGTGCTTCACCTCCCGCTGGGCAAGAGTGCTCGGGTGGCAGCTTCTGCTGGATACGGGCAATGGGTGGGACAGAGGGGCGGGGTTAAGCCTCTTTCGGCGGCTGCGGAACTGCCCGGCGTTACTTTTTTGGCTGAGGGGAGAAGTAGGACCATCCTAACTCCCTCCCCCCTCCCCCAGCCAAAATCACAAAGCCAGGCAGCCCCCAGCCGCCAAAGTAGCCTCCTGATTCTCCCCGCTGTTCTGTCCCGCTCATTGCCTGTGTCTGGCAGAAGCTGCTGCCTGGGTGCTCTTGGCCGGCGGGATTCAAAGTGCTGGGGTGGGGGGGGGTCCCGACAGCTCCCCCACCACAGTGCTTCGCTTCCCGCTGGGCAAGAGCGCTCGGGTGGCAGCTTCTGCTGGATACGGGCGATGGGTGGGACAGAGGGGCGGGGTTAAGCCTCTTTTGGCGGCTGCGGAACTGCCCGGCATTTCTTTTTTGGCTGAGGGGAGAAGTAGGACCTTCCTAACTCCCTCCCCCCCTCCCCCAGCCAAAATCACAAAGCCAGGCAGCCCCCAGCCACCAAAGTAGCCTCCTGATTCTCCCCGCCGTTCTGTCCCACTCATTGCCCGTGTCTGGCAGAAGTGCTTCGCCTCCCGCTGGGCAAGAGCGCTCGGGTGGCAGCTTCTGCTGGATACGGGTGATGGGTGGGACAGAGGGGCGGGGTTAAGCCTCCTTCAGCGGCTGGGGAACTTCCCGGCTTTGCCTTTTTGGCTGCAGTGGGTGCTGTGGTGGGGAAGGGACCTTTGGGTTTTTGGATGGGGGGGAAGGTGAAGCGCTGGGGTGGGGTGGCCGGACCTCCTGCCTCCTCCCCCAGCCAAAAACCCAAATGTCTCCGCTGTAGCAGCTGCTGCAAGAGGCTTCCCATGGCCGGCAGAAGATTGCTCTTGCCCGGCTTCCCCGCGAGGCAGCAGATCAGCATTCTGGGCAGGCGGGCAGCGGGCGAGCGGCGCAGAAGCCGGCGGCTGTGGCAGCTGCTGCAAGAGGCTTCCCCGCCTCCTTGCCCACCGCCCGCCTGCCCAGGATGCTGACCTGCTGCCTCGCCCCACGCCCGCCGCCGGCCCGATCCTGCGCCTCCTGCTTCCCCCTCCAGCCAAAAATACAAAGGCGGTCTGCCGCCGCCCGGGGAGCAATGGGAAGCTGAAGCCGCCGGCGGTTTCAGCCTCCCTTTGCTCCACGCTGCTCCGCCCTGGCTGGGGGAGGAGCAGGAGGACCTTCCTGACTCCCTCCCCCCAGCACTTCGCCCAGGACAACAGGCAGGGCAAAGCAGTGTGGGGCAAAGGGAGGCTCAAACCGCCGGCGGCTTCAGCTTCCCATTGCTCCATGCCGCTTCCCCTGCCTGTCATAGTGCGGCTTCCCAGTGGCCTCCCGAGCCCGAACTTTTGCTGAACGGCGTTCGGGGGGCTGCTGGGAAGCCCCGCCGCCCGGCTGTCACCTTTTAAAACAGCCGGGGGGCTTCCCAGCAGCCTCTCGAACGCCGAACCGGAAGTTCGGGTTTGCCGTTCATAAGACGAAAAAAGTTCGTAAGAAGAGGCAAAAATTTTCTGAACCCCGGGTTCATATCTCGGGTTGTTCGTAAGACAAGGGGTTCGTATCTTTATGTACCACTGTATGGCTTCCTTGTCCACCAATGCTTGGGCTTTCCTGCCTGCAAATTGCGGTGTGGTAGAAAATTCTTCAACAAGCATAGCCTACTATACCCATAACGGTGTAAGAGACACTAATTAATATTAATGCATTTGAGTAACTAATCTACCCTTCGCTGAGGGACTCATTCCTTCCCTTGGGAGGAAAGTACTTAACTCCCTTTAACAAGGATTTTGCCCCGGGAAAATGGGTCTAGGTGGGATAATCTGAAAACGGCAGATAAAACACAGGGGGAGTTAATTAACATCCAACCTTTTTCACCATAATTAATTATGGATCAGACAACGAGTGAAATAGCAGGTAAGATTTAATCACAGATCATTTTATTTTTCCAGTCTCTCATATTCCCCCCCCCCTCCAATTCTTAATTATTTTTGGACTTGCACCATTAAATGTTTACTAGTTATTTAATCGGAGATAGTAAACGGTGCCTCCATCTTTCTGAGATGTTTATGGAGGCAAATGCTTGTAAGTCATCTCTCGTACCAATCTGTTTCAGATTTGCTTTTTCAACATCTCCATCCGCGATTGCATTTCAGCCTTGGTCGGTCACTGGTAGTTTTCAACGGGCTGCTGAAGTTTCATAAGGGAGGGGCTCCATTTCCTTGATCATTCTTGTTGCCCTCTTTTGCACCTTTTCCAGTTCCGGGCTATGAAATGGGCTAATTCATAACACGTAAATGAAAAGCAAGCCATGGATGATGATTTCTCCGTTTCCTTCTGGCAACTCCCATTATTTTAAATCTGTTGCAGCCATTGGGGATCACTTCAGTCCTAATATGGGAAGTAGTTTAGATGATGCTGAACAATCTGTTCACTTAGATGGCTAACAAGGTACATACACGTGGCTTGGGAACAGAGAATAGATAACGCTTATTCCCTACAGGGCAACAATTAAAAGATTCTCATATTCTCTCCATATTTCCCTCCCCCCCTCACATACACACTTCCTCCTAATGCAATTTTTTTAAAAAGTAATTTATTAAACAGATTTGCACAAACACTTAAAATTCTTCAAAGTACTGTCCTTGGGCCTCTACACTTTTTTTCCAGCGACGAAAAGCGGGTTTCTTTCAGGGCTGGGAACAAAAAGAAGTATGCCGGGATGACATCAAGACTAGGGGGGGGGGGCAGTGTTGGCACCTGGTGTTTGGTCAGGAACTCATGGACTCATAGCATGTTGTGGCCAGACGTGTTTTTTGTCCATAGAAGAGATCCAATCAGCCATGACGAAGACCTTGCGAGAGGTCCCCGAAGACCCTTCCAGGGTGCGTACTGGTCATGGCAGAGTCACTGGAAAAAATGTGTAGAGGCCCAAGGACAGTGCTTTGAAGAATTTTAAGAGTTTGTGCAAATCTGTTCAATAAATTACTTTTTAAAAAAATAATTGCATTACTTTTGGAACGCACCCTGTAGGTTGTACAAAGTGAAGGGTTGCCTGCTGCCAGCGCAGCTGGTATGCTCCCGTCGGCATGCACGCGCATCGGCTTTTGTGCAAAAGGCAAATCTTGCATGAGGACACTCACATGCATGAGATTTCAGCGATTTTTGACAATTCCTTTGCTTCTGCGCATGTGCAGAAACAAAAAAATATGGCAAAAATCGCCAAAATCTCTCAGGTGCAAGATTTGGTCTTCCTGCGCATGTGCAGAAGCGGAATCTTACAGCAATGCATGTGCACAGCTGCCAGTCAGCTGGAGCTGGGCATGCAGCTCCATTTTTCCTACCGGAACAGCACACCTGACTAATCCGATAGCGACCCACCACTAGTTGTACAATGAAACCTTGATGCTCCTACTGAAACCTAAGCAAAACTGAAGACTGATAGGCAAAGCTCTTTCTAAAATCATGCATGGGATAGAAAAGGTGGATAGATGAAAATTCTTTTCTCTATCACACAATACTAGGACGCGGGGGCCCTCCCTAAAGCTCATAGGTAAGAAAGCAAAGACAAGGGGGCACTCTCGGACAAATAGAGGGAAATATTTCTTCACCCAGAGGGTCATTGGTTGATGGGATTCCCTTCCCGAAGAGGTCGTGACAGCAGTCAGCCTTGATAGCTTCTGTTATGCCGGGCTCACGTTACGAGCCCCAGTGAAATCAGGAATGTAAATTCAAACCCACACACGCTGATGCAGAACAGTTTATCAAAGAAAAATACGGTGCACACGCACTTTAAACTGAGCAAATGAGCTCAAACACAAGATAACATGACTTTGCCAGCTGTGAGAATAAAACAAACCAAAGCAGATAGAATCAGCTGTGAAAAACGTCACAGCCAAAACCTCTTTTAGTCACTCCAGAAGTTTATACTTAACTGTGAAATCTCCCCAAGAGTCTGTGAATAATCAGGAACAAAGTTCAAACACGACATCCTTATCCAAACGGATAATCTCCCACGCACGCTTTCAGCCACGCTGACAATTTATCAGCAGTCGCCTAATTGCCCCAGCCACCGGTGTTCTCCCTTATCTTCTATAATACTTGTGCAGTTGTTCCCTTCTCGTCATAAACCTGCGCCTGCGAGCATCTATTAATCCATCTTCCTCTGAGTCTGATGATGACTCACTAATGGGGTAATTAGCTAATGGGCTGCCTACCTCACCATCCGATCCAGAGTCTGCCCTTGACACAGAATCTTCACTGTCCGAAGCTGTTGGCAATAAAACCAGTCTCTGAGAACTTGAGGATTCTCCCAAACCAACATCCACAGTCCTCGGAGCAGGAGCTGGCCCAGAGCCAAGCACAACAGCTTCAAGGCAGGATTAGACAGATTCATGGATGCCAAGTGTATCGGTGGTTATTGAGGCAGGCAGGATTCGCTTGAGTACCAAAGGTTGGGGGTCAGGGGAAAGGGAGGGTCTTGCCTTCTCTTTCTGCTCAAGATCCCCATGGAGAATTGGTGGGCCACTGTGGGACGCAGAATGCTGGACTCGATGGCCTTTGGCCTGATTCAGCAGGGCTCTTCTTAGGTTCTTATGTCTCTCTGTCTTTCTTTCTCCTTCCCTCCCTCCCTCCCTCCCTCCTTCCTTCCTTCCTCTCTCTCTCTCTTTGAGTTGAAACAGGCAGGATTCCCTTGAGTCCCATTTGTTGGGGGTCAGGGGAAAGGGAGGGTTTTGCCTTCTCTTTCTGCTCAAGATCCCCATGGACAATTGGGGGGCCACTGTGTGACACAGAACGCTGGACTCGATGGGCTTTGGCCTGATTCAGCAGGGCTCTTCTTAGGTTCTTATGTTCTTACAGATAGAATCAACTAACGGAAAGAAGTGATCCTGCTTGGTGGTTAAAAACACAACCCATCAGATGTTCCTGTTTCTTGCTAAAGCTGTCCCCCCCCCCCCCCCTGAAAATTAGCTCCATGCAACCTTCCACAAGGAGACTGTTCTTTATCCCAAATATAGAATTGTCTGGACACTCTGTTCTGGAAGAAAGACAACCCTTCTACATGGTCCTTAATGGAGGTTTTTCTCTCTTGGTCTGATTTATAAGCTTCTTTCTCCTGTTGATGGGTTCGATTTGCAGCAGCAGCAGCAGCAGCAGCCAGCGACTCAGCAGAGAAGGGTAAGAGCCTTATAAATCTCTCTCCCTTGACCGATGTGTTTCAAAAGGGGTTCTGCTTCCTTCACTGATAATGTTGTTTCCCATTAGATTGGTTCCAGGCCCATTTATTACCGGTGAGACTCAGCAACGGGTAGTCCAGAGTAGTAGCTCTTTCCCTGGAGATTGCGAGCACGTGATGCGAAGAAGTTTGTTTTCCTTACATTCCCCTAAAGCTTTTCTTTCTGTGGAGCTTTCTGAGTGCTTTCCCTTCCCCCTTTCTCTTCCTCTTTCCCTTCTTTCCCTTTCCTTTCTTTTCTTTTCTTCTTCACCTTTCCCCTTTCCTTTCTTTTCCTTTCTTTTCTTCTTCACCTTTTATCTTCCCTTTTCTTTCCTTCCCTTTCCTTTCCTCCTCTTTCCTTCCCTCTTTCCTTTCCCCTTTCCTTTCTTTTGCTTTCTTTCTTTTCTTCTTCACCTTTCCTCTTCCCTTCCCCTTCCTTTTCTTTCCTTCCCTTTCCTTTCCCCTTTCCTTTCCTTTTCTTTCTTTTCTTCTTCACCTTTCCTCTTTTCTTTCCTTTCCCCTTTCCTTTCCCCTTTCATTTCCTTTCTTTTCCTTCTTTTCTTTCCTTTCCTCTCCTCTTCCCTTTCCTTTCAACCCCTTTCCTCTTCCCT
Organism: Erythrolamprus reginae; assembly: GCF_031021105.1. Classification (NCBI taxonomy): domain Eukaryota; kingdom Metazoa; phylum Chordata; class Lepidosauria; order Squamata; family Dipsadidae; genus Erythrolamprus; species Erythrolamprus reginae. The sequence continues at coordinate 37,600,964 of NC_091959.1, read as the reverse complement.
TTCCTCCCCTTTCCTCTTTCCTTTCCCCTTTCCTTTCTTTTCCTTCTTTCCTTTCCTCTTCCATTTCTTTTTCTTTCTTTTCTTCACCTTTCTTCTTTCCTTTCCTTCTCTTTCCTTCTTTCCTTTCCTTTTCTTTCTTTTCTTCTTCACCTCTCCTTTCCTTTCCTTCTCTTTCCTTTCCTCCCCTTTCCTTTCTTTTCCTTCTTTCCTTTCCTTTCCTTTCTTTTCTTCTTCACCTCTCCTCTTTCCTTTCCTTCTCTTTCCTTTCCTCCCCTTTCCTTTCCTTTCTTTTCCTTCTTTCCTTTCCTTTCTTTTCTTCTTCACCTTTCCTCTTTCCTTTCTTTACCCCTTTCCTTTCCTGTCTCCTCCCCTCCCTTCTCTTCCCTTCCCTTTCCACCTTTCTCATTTTCCTCTCTCCTCTCCTCTTTCCTTCCTCCCCCTCGTCCCCTTCCCATCCTCCTCCTCTTCCTCCTCTCTTGCTCTGGGCAAGGATGGTGCCACACTTAACAGCCTTCTCAGCTTGCATCTAAACTGTGTGGGAGAGAGAGGTCCCGTTCCCCCATTTAATTGAAAGAGCAAAGAGTCTGAGTGCCTCTCAGCCCTGATAATCTCTATTGGCCTCTGTTGAGCTCCACTCATGCCAGATTTCGCCTCCAACGTGCACGTCAGCTATCCGACTTATTTATTTATTACGCCCATTTGTACAGCTGCCCATCTAAACTCCTGGGACTCTGGACGGAAAGGAAAAATGAAAGCCGCATACGATTGATCAAAATCAATTAAAAGGAAAATAAACGGAGCCGAGGCCCTCACAAAAGCCACAACGCCAACATATTGCGCAAAGTCACACCAGAGGGTGACATTGTCCTAATGGCTAATTCTAATGGTCTGGCCACTCTGCCAGCCCAATTAACTGTTGGCGTGGGTTTCTTTATCTCGGTTATAGTGTTATTGAGACTGATTTGCGCGCCATGTTGGCCAATGGATGTTCGGCAGACAAATCAAAACATGAAGATTATTTTATCAATGGAAGAAAATATCTGTAGCTCAGGGTTGTATTGTAAGGACCTTGGTGCTATCTGAGTTTGGCTGTTATCTAGGGATGCCTTCTGCCGCACGAATCCCAGCGACCGATTAGGTCCCACAGAGTGGGCCTTCTCGGGGTCCCGTCAACTAAACAATGTCGGTTGGCGGGCCCCAGGGGAAGAGCCTTCTCTGTGGCAGCCCCGACTCTCTGGAACCAGCTCCCCCCAGAGATTAGAACTGCCCCCACCCTCCTTGCCTTTCATAAACTCCTTAAAACGCACCTTTGTCATCAGGCATGGGGGAACTGAGATATCTCCCCCGGGCCTATACAATTTATGTATGGTATGCTTGTATGTATGTTTGCTTAATAATGGGTTTTTAAAAAAATATTTTAAATTGCAAATTATTAGATTTGTCATGAACTGTTTTTATTGTGTTGTGAGCCGCCCCGAGTCTACGGAAAGGGGAGGCATACAAATCTAATAAATAGATAGATAGATAGATAGATAGATAGATAGATAGATAGATAGATAGATAGATAAATGTTTCATGAGCCAACTACTCCTCCAGACTTCAATTACTGTACTATGTTTAGAAAATTTACAGCTACGCCACCTCCGAACTGATTTAACTGTTGTTCATAAAATCATACATCACAATGTACTCCCTGTTAGCGTCAACTTCACCTTTAACAATAACAACACAAGAGCACGCCATAGATGCAAACTAAATGTAAATCAACAACAACAGAGTTGGAAGGGACCTCAGAGGTCTTCTAGTCCAACCTCCAGCTTAGGCAGGAAAACCTACACTTTTCCAGACAAATGGTTATCCAAGATCTTCTTAAAAACTTCTAGTGCTGGAGCATTCACAACATCTGGAGGCGCGCAGTTCCACTGGTTAATTGTTCTAACTGTCAGGAAATTTCTCCTTAGTTCTAAGTTCTCTCCTTATTTAGTTTCCATCCATTGCTTCGTGTCCTGCCCTCAGGTGCTTTGAAGAATAGGTTGACTCCTTCTTCTTTGTGGCAACCCCTGAGATATTGGAAGACTGCTATCATGTCTCCCCCTGGTCCTTCTTTTCATTAAACTAGAGATACTCAGTTCCTGCAACTGTTCTTCATATGTTTTAGCCTCTGGTCCCTGTTGTGGTTAGCTCTGGCCCAGCTCCTACCCCAAGGAATGTGGAAGTGGATGTGGGGGAAACATCCACATGCCACAGGCCTGTTTTGCTCCCAATAGAATCTGACGACGAAGTCTCCTCTGACCAAGGAAACGTGAGTGACAGGGAAGAGGGGAGTTTGGCAGACAGCCCAGGACGAGATCTTTTTTTTTTATAAGCTTTTTATTAAATTTTTCTACAACAAACAAACAAACAAACAAACAATCAAAAAAGCTTAAAGAAAAAGTGCCCAACACCAATAATCCCTCCACCATTAGGGGGTTCAGTTATTTACAGTAAATTTCAATTTCTTCCTTGGCTTCGGTTTACATTTCTTTACATACAAGAGTGATTGAAGTTTATTTTTCACATTGTCGTCATATATTCTACGTAAAATATAATCTTTCACCTTATTCCATCGTGCCATCAGCTTCTCCAATTTATTTTCATCACAGTTAATTTCACTTTGAAATTACGGAATCAAGATTAATTAGCCCAGGAGGAGATCAATCATCTGTATCATCCCTGGATTCTGAACAAGAATTAATGACACATCCACGCATGCGTAGAGTGATGCATAGGAGACACCAACTGAAGGATTATTACAAGAGAAAATGAGGCCACCTGTGATTGGGTGGGGCTGCTGTAATTAGTGCTACAGATAAAAGTGCAGCCTGGTGTTTTAGCCTCATGGCAGTTTATCTGATTCATTGTTTCATCAAGATCGTGGTTTTTGTGCTGTTCAAGATTGTGTGGGGACTCTCTGGACTTTAGAATTGGACTCAATTTCCCAGTTATTGGGTGAGCAATTGGATTGCATTTAACCTGTGCCTTGTGTGTACCAGAAAATCCCTTTGACATTTAAAAAGGGAGCTGTTTCTGTTTTTCTGTTGATAAAGACTTTTGGGTTTTCCTTTTATCGTGTGGTGTGTGTCTTCCTGGACTAATTACCCTGTAATTATGGGCGGTTGGGACATGCGGCAGAACAAGTCCCCCAATCATCTTTGTTGCTCTTCTAGATAATTTCAGCAGTGTTAGAAGAGAGTGGGGTTCACAGAGAAGAGGAAGAGGAAGAGGAGAGGAGAAGGAGGAGAACTGAGGGATCCTTGCTACTCTTTGAGACATCTCATTGCCCAATTAGGTTACATCCTCAGTACACTGGTATAATTCATTGTCTAATTTGTGCAGCTTTCATCTTTCCATTCCGTTCTTCCATCTAATTTCCTCTTTTTTAAAAAAATACATAATAAAAACATTACAATGACAAATGAAACAAGGAAACGCAAACAAACCAACAAACAAAAAGAACATATAACAAACATTTGGGAAGTTACTTTCCCAACTCATTTGAAATTTTCAATCGGAGAGTTCTTCATCCTTTTTTAAAAAACTATTATTATATGAACACATTGCTTTGCATTTTTACTTTTTAAAGGTGTTTTTTCCTTAAATTTACTTATTTTTTACTCTTTCCTCTAGCCAATCATAAAAGTTTCCCCATATCTTATAATATTCTGAATCTTCTTTCCCTTCTAGCTTTTTTGACAGCATGTCCATCTCTGCACAGTCCATCACCTTTTTAAGTATCATCCCTTCTTCCGATATTTTATCAGATTTCCATTGCTGTGCATATACTATCCTTGCAGCTGTCAAAATATGAATAATCAAGTATCTTACTTCTTTTTTAACTTTCTTATTAAAAAAACCCAATAAATATAATCCTGGGTTTTTTTCCAGTTCTTCCTTTGTTATTCCTTTTAACCATTCTGCTACCTTGTTCCAATAATTTTTGGCCTCTCTCCAGGTCTACCATTGATGATAAAATGTACCTTTTTCTTTCTTACATTTCCAACATATCGGAGAGACTTTTGGGAACATTTTAGATAGTCTTTCTGGTGGTAAATGCCAACGATAGAACATCTTGCACTGGTTTTCCTTGAACGTATTTGATTTCATCATCTGCCAATTAAAAGTCCAAAGTCTTTCCCATTTTTCTAGTTCAATTGGATACCCGAAATTTCTTCCCCAACTTATCATATTGTCCTTTACAATTTCCACCTCTGTTTCATATCTAATTAAGTATTTGTATATTTTACCAATTAATTTTTCATCATTTCCTAAGAGTATCTAATCAAGGCCCCTCTTCCTACTTGGTGTTCTGTCGGGCTCTCTGGTAGAATCCTCCCAAAAATTCACAGGTACAAATTTCAGACACACACACACGTTTGAAAATTCAAAACAATGTTCTTTATAATGAAAATTCACTTAAACCAAGCCCTCTTTTGGTATAGCAAAGAGCACTCGTCTCCAAACAAACTGGTAATTTGTACAAGTCCCTTATCAGTTCTGTGATACTTAGCTTGCAGCTGTGAGGCAATTCACAGTCCTTCTTCTTTCACAAAGTGAAACTCACTTTGCTCTGGTTTAGTTTCAAAGCGGGGGGAAAATCAGCACACAAAAGGTCAAAGTCAGTAAAGCAGTCACGAAACACAATGATCAGATAATCCTCCACAATGGCCAAACCCACAGGCTGCTATTTGTAGCAGCCTCACTAATTACCACAGCCCCACCCAACCACAGGTGGCCTCATTTTCTTTGATAATAATCTCTCAGTTGTTGTTGCCTATGCATCGCTCTCCGCATGCGTGGCTGCATCATTAACTCTTGTTCTGAATCCAAGGAGGAGCTAGATAATTGATCTCCTGAGCTGTCTGCCACACTTTCCTCCTCCCTGTCACTCATGTCTTCTTGGTCAGAGGAGCCTTCATCAGCAGATTCCACGGGGGGCAAAACAGGCCTGCAGCATGTGGATGTCTCCCCCACATCCACAGTCTTTGGGGCAGGAGCTGGGCCAGAGCTAACCACAACACTTGGAATCCTTGTTCTTTTTTGTCTTCCATCTAATTCCCATCACTCACTGGGGTGACCATTAAATTTCCATTTAGCAGGGCAAGCAAGAATGAAAAAGGGAGATGGTACAATTCTCTGGCTCTCCCCGAGACAGAATCTTTAGGCCCTACATTTCTGCCACCTGTGTTTGAACATCCTGCAAAAGAGAAGTTGAAGGACGCAAAACCCGTCTTTGCTATTTCTACATTTCCTTTGAATCTCAAAGTCAACCTTTCCTGTTGTCACCTCCCATTCAAAGGGAGACAAGCTCAAAGGAAAGTGGACAGGTCTAAATATTTCAAAGATTTTGAAGCTTCCTAAATAAAGCAAATACTTTTAAAACCCTGGATTTATAATTTAATCTGAAAAAAAAAATACATGGAGGGCCTTTGAACTTTCACCATCCCAAAACAGACATCCATCATTCTATCTTCTGTGGCCTAGAATCTTTAGAATTCAGCTGTGCTTACTGATATAAATAACTTCAAACACTTAACTGGATTCTAAAAGTATCCCATACACATTCTCTTCTCAACATAGTTTGTGTGTCTTTACTGGGCCCTTTTATATAACAACAACAACAATAACAATAATAAAAAATGTTGTCAAAGCCAGAATTGAAAAATCAACAGACGATCCAAAGTGCAGACTCTGTAAAGAAACAGATGAAACAATCAATCACATACTCAGCTGCTGCAAAAAGATCGCACAGACTGAAGCATAGACATGATGCTGTGGCACAGATGATCCACTGGAATTTGTGCCGGAACTACCATTTACCAGTGGCAAAGAACTGGTGGGATCATAAGCCCGAAAAAGTGGTTGAAAATGAGCAAGCAAAACTACTGTGGGACTTCAGACTTCAGATTGACTGAATTCTGAAGCATAACACACCAGACATTGTGATTGTGGAGAAAAAGAAAGTATGGATCATCGACATCACAATCCCAGGAGACAGCAGAATTGAGGAGAAGCAGCTAGAGAAATTAGTGAAATACGAAGATCTAAAAATCGAGCTGCAACGACTCTGGCATAAGCCAGTGAAAGTAGTCCCAGTGGTACTTGGCACGCTGGGCGCAGTGCCAAAGGATCTCAGCGGACATTTGAAAACCATCGGAATTGACAAAATGTCCATCTGTCAATTGCAAAAGGCCGCTTTACTGGGATCGGCAAACATAATTCGCCGCTACGTCACGCAGTCCTAGGTGCTTGGGAAGCGCCCGACTGGTGATGAAATACGAAATCCAGCATAGTGATCTCGTTTGCTGTGTTGTACTGACATAATAATAATAATAATAATAATAATAATAATAATAATAATAATAATAATAATAATTATTATTATTATTATTATTATTATTATTATTAATTAGGTTTGTATGCCGCCCCTCTCCGAGGACTCGGAGTGGCTCACAACAATAAAACATCATATACAAATCCAATGTTAAAACAGTCTTTTTTTAAAAAAACCTATTAAAACAGTCATACAGCCCAAACACCATCCATAAAGTCAAAGGCAGCTAAGGATATATCAATTCCTCCATGCCTGGCGACATAGATGAGTTTTCAAAAGTTTGCGATAGGCAAGGAGGGTGGGGGCAGTCCTAATCCTAATATAACCTATACTTATTTTACTTTGAATTGTTCTTTAGTCTTCACCTCACCTCAAGAAGGATATATTGGAACTGGAAAAGGTGCAAAAAAGGGCAACAAGAATGATCAAGGAAATGGAGCACCTCCCTTGTGAAATCAGATTGCAAAGCCTAGAAAAACGGCGTTGAAGGGGTGACTTGATCGAAGTGTATAAAATCATGCATGGGATAGAAAAGGTGGAGAGAGAAAAATTCTTTTCTCTATCACACAATACTAGGACGAGGGGGGCACTCCCTAAAGCTCATAGGTAAGAAAGTGAGGACAAATCAAGGGAAATATTTCTTCACCCAGAGGGTCCTTGGTTTATGGAATTCACTTCCAGAAGAGATCGTGACAGCTGTCAGTCTGGATAGCTTCAAGGCAGGATTAGACAGATTCATGGATGCTGTGTATCAGTGGGTATTAAAACGGATGTCCATGTACCGCCTCTATGTTGGTTGAGGCAGGCAGGATTCCCTTGAGTACCATTTGTTGGGGGGTCAAGGGAAAGGGAGGGTCTTGCCTTCTCTTTCTGCTCAAGATCCCTATGGACAATTGGTGGGCCATTTTATGACATAGAATGCTGGACTCGATGGGCTTTGGCCTGATTCAGCATGGCTCTTCTTAAGTTCTTATGTTCAGAAACTCTGATGCAACTATCCTTGATAGCAATAACAGAAGAGGTTGTGACAGCTATCAGCCTAGATAGCTTCAAGGCAGGATTAGACAGATTCATGGATGCCAAGTGTATCATAGGTGTTTATTGAGGCAGGCAGGATTTCCTTGAGTACCATTTGTTGGGGGTCAAGGGAAAGGGAGGGTCTTGCCTTCTCTTTCTGCTCAAGATCTCCATGTACAATTGGTGGCCCATTGTGTGACACAGAATGCTGGACTCGATGGGCTTTGGCCTGATTCAGCATGGCTCTTCTTATATTCTTGTTAGTTGGGAGTTGGCTTTTAGGCTTTGAGAAATAAAACCTTGTACATTTCCAAAAGCGAACTCACTGGATGTTTTGGGAAATCAGTTGGGTAATGAAATGTCTGCAAGAAAACAGCTAAGCACCAAGGACTCAGTTGTCCTCCTCCTCTTCCTCCCTGAAAATCTTATTCCTTTTTAACATTGATGATGTTACCTTGTTGGGTCATCTGCAAAAAACCTCTTCTTCCTCCTTTGTCTGAAAACTCCACTCCCTTCTAGCACTGAAGATGTAATCTAGTTGGGTCTCAAAAAATCTTTGAAGGGCATTTTAATGTCCTCATCACTCCTCTACTTCAGTTGCATGTAGCAACTGATTGCTTATTACTATCCTATGACTATCCTTAAGTGTTGTATCTTAAGATTCTTGATGTATATATTTTATTTTTTCTTTATGTACACTGAGACCAGAGGCACCAAAGACAAATTCCTGGTGGTTCCAATCACAGTTGGCCAAGAGGGAATTCTATTCTATTCTATTCTATTCTATTCTATTCTATTCTATTCTATTCTATTCTATTCTATCATGCATAAGTGCACCAGTGTGCCTTCCGTCCCCTGTCCAATTGTCTCTCCTTATCTCATTTATCTTTTCTTCCTTTCAAATATGTTCACCTATACTTTTATATCTTTTCTTCTATTCTTTTCTTTATTTATATTACTACATGTCTATTCTATTCAATGTGTATTATGTATTGGACAAAACAAACAAACAAACAAACAAATAAATAAATAAAATTCTATTCTATTCTATTCTCACAGTCCTAATGTTCAATGCTGAGCCAAGTACTATTTGCAAACAAACAAACCCACATTTTTATCTCCCATAAAGTAGGTAATTCACCATCACACAATGAATAAACAGGCAAGCTTTCATTGCTTCTTCTACCTCTGTCAACCCCCAGCACTTAGATTTCCTTAGAAATGTCATCAAAACATACAACCCTGCAATCAAAGCCCATCAAATAGCTCTTTTCAAAATTCAGCATGAAACATGAATAGCAATTAGCCAACGACAAACAAATTCGGTCTCTACCATTGGTTCGTCATGCTACAAGGAGAAAAAGCAATGACCAAGGAAGTGTGTTAGTCCATTTCTCCATTATGTTAGATCAACAGATCAAAATCCCAATAGAAGACATGAGACTAGGCCTGGAGTCAGCAACCTACAGCTCTGGAGCCGAATGTGACTCTTTCATCCCTCTGCTGCAGTTCCGTGTCGCTCAAAATATGTGTCACAACTGCCAATGTGTGATACATGCTGGCATGCGAATTATTGATATTGGAAGTTTTTTATGTAGATGAGGAAGCAAAGATATACTCAAGAAGAGGTTGAATAATTTATTTATTTTATTTATTTATTTATTAGATTTGTATGCCGCCCCTCTCCGTAGACTTGGAGCGGCTCACAGCATACAATAAGACAATTCATAACAAATCTAATAAATTTAAAAAACATTTTAAAAAACCCCATTATTAAACCAGTCATACACACAGTCACACCACACATAAATTATATAGGCCTGGGGGAGGGAGGGGGAATGCCTCAATTCCCCCATGCCTGGCGACAGAGGTGAGTTTTAAGGAGTTTACGGAAGGCAAGGAGGGTGGGGGCAGTTCTAATCTCTGGGGGGAGCTGGTTCCAGAGGGTCGGGGCCGCCACAGAGAAGGCTCTTCCCCTGGGACCCACCAGACGACATTGTTTAGTCGACGGGATCCGGAGAAGGACAACTCTGTGGGACCTAATTGGTCGCTGGGATTCATGCAGCAGAAGGTTTTCCCGGAGATATTCTGGTCCGATGCCATGAAGGGCTTTATAGGTCATAACCAACACTTTGAATTGTGACCGGAAATTGATCGGTCACCAATGCAGACTGCGGAGTGTTGGTGTAACATGGGCATACCTAGGGAAGCCCATGATTGCTTTCCCAGCTGCATTCTGCACAATCTGAAGTTTCCAAACACTTTTCAAAGGTAGCCCCATGTAGAGAGCATTACAGTAGTCGAATCTCGAGGTGATGAGGGCATGAGTGACTGTGAGCAGTGAGTCCCGGTCCAGATAGGGCCGCAACTGGTGCACCAGGCGAACCTGGGCAAACGCCCCCCTCGCCACAGCTGAAAGATGGTTCTCTAATGTGAGCTGTGGATCGAGGAGGACGCCCAAGTTGCGGACCCTCTCTGAGGGGGTCAATAATTTCCCCCCAGGGTTATGGACGGACAGATGGAATTGTCCTTGGGAGGCAAGACCCACAGCCACTCCGTCTTATCCTTTATCTGAAGTGGTGTAGGGTTTCCTGCCTAAGCAGGGGGATGGATTGGAAGACCTCCATGGTCCCTTCCAACTCTCTTATTCTGTTATAGTATATAGTCTCCTGCTTAAGCAAGAGGTTGGACCAGAGTCTATTATTCTGTAGTCTGGTTCTTCATGTTATAAGGCAGTGATTCTCAACCTGGGGGTCAGGACCTCTTTGGGGGTTTGAACGACCATTTCACAGGGATCGCCTAAGACCATGGGAAAAGACAAAATTTCCCATGGTGTTAGGAACTAAAGCTTCTATTCTGGTGCCTTGGAATATATTTTTACAAATTTACAGTGGGGGTGTCCTTCTGACCTTCCTGCCAATCAGCTGAAAGCTCTGTTGGGAGAATTGGCGCTAGACTTATGGTTGGGGGTCACCACAACATGAGGAACTGTATTCTAATCGGGGCATTAGAAACATTGAGAACCAATGTAACACAACATATTCTTCTTCAGTGCTTTGATAAATGCTGGGGTGGGATTGCCTGTCTTAATGGACATTTCTAGACAATGCTGAAAATACTCTTATTTTGAGAAAAACGTCTTCTATCAAAAGTTACTTTTTTCAAGTGGAGCAAAGCAAAGAGAGAAAAAAAGTGAAGTATTTGTCTTTCATGCAGGGACTTCGATGTTTTATATTATGGCAACACTTGTTAAACTTAACTAGACATTGGAATGCTGCATCACATGCTAAGTATATCGATTTTCAGCAAATATCAGTCGTTGCCGCTTAGGGTTTTGTGCAAAACAAGTAAAAAGCAAATCTGACAACCAATAATTCATGTTTAGTAGAATGGCCGTATCTCTTTTGATTGAACGGAATGATGGATTGGTGGGTTTTTAAAAATGCTTTTTCAGTGTGTTTATTTTAAATGGAAATACAGTTGTGATGGTCTTTCCAATATTATTTTGAGGGAAGCTGAAAGACAAATGAAGCACCCTTAGGGTCAAACTGTCATTTTTTTTATGGCCTTCAAGTTTCTGGATTTAAATTTCCATAACTCTCCAAACTGTATGTCCCAAATATGCAACAAATAAAATTTTCCCAACATGATGAAGACCTTGTCAGCTTTTGCCAAATATGAGGATTACCAGGAAAATAGAAGATAGCCCTCATTTTGATCATCATGATAATCAGAGCTAGTTTTATCTATATCATCTATCTTATCTATCTTATCTATCTTATCTATCTTATCTATCTATCTATCTATCTATCTATCTATCTATCTATCTATCTATCTATCTCATCTATTTGTCTGTCTGTCTGTCTGTCTGTCTGTCTAGTCTAGTCCAATCATCCATCCATCCATCCTCTGTCTGTCTTCCCTCCCTCCCTCCCTCCCTCCATCCATCCATCCATCCAATCCAATTCCATCCATCCTATCTATCTTATCTATCTATCTATCTATCTTATCTATCTATCTATCTATCTATCTATCTATCTATCTATCTCTCTCTCTCTCTCTCTCTCTCTCTCTCTCTCTCTATCTATCATCATCATCTATCTATCTCATCTATCTGTCTGTCTGTCTGTATGTCTGTCTAGTCTAGTCTAGTCTAGTCCAGTCCAGTCCATCCATCCACCCATCCTGTCTGTCCCTCCCTCCCTCCAATCCATCCGTCCGTCCATCCATCCATCCAATCCAATTCCATCCATCTTATCTATCTTATCTATCTTATCTATCTTATCTATCTTATCTATCTTATCTATCTTATCTATCTTATCTATCTATCTATCTATCTATCTATCTATCTATCTATCTATCTTATCTATCTATCTATCTTATCTTATCTATCCATCCATCCATCCATCCATCCATCTATATCTATTATCTGTCTGTCAAACTATCATGTCTGCCTGCCTGCCTGCCTGCCTGCCTCCATCTATCTATCTATCTATCTATCTATCTATCTATCTATCTATCCATCCATTCATGAGGCAACTGGACTTTCTGATTTTTCTTTGATGACGTTTCACTTCTCATCCAAGAAGCTTCTTCAGTTCTTCTACGTTTTTCTTTGAAACGTCTTCAAAGAAAACCCCCAAAGTCCAGTTGCCTGTCGAAAAAGCCATTTGGGCAATCAAGCTTGGTTGTCAATATCCAGCATTGCCCTACTGTTGAAGATATCACTTCACACAATCCCAAAATAATTCTGCTTACATTAAATATTTGCTTAAAGTTTAGCTTCTGTTCTTACAGATGAACACATAAGTATTTTGAGGCGTGCATATACACATGAGTAAATATTTGAGCATTTAACTTCACTTGGCTCCATTTTTGTCAAGAGACAAGGCGAGAGCTTTTGAAATCCTCTGGGGAATTAATAAATGCCTGCCCTTAATTCCAAGAAGAACAAATTTAGAAAATGCAGCTTGTGTTGCCAACTTTGCCTGTGGCTAAGTTCTCTGGAGAATATTTATCTCCTGAGATGAATAAGATGGACACATTAAAAAAAAAGTGTTCACAGTAGACGCATTTATGTGGCTGGCATAAATATCTCACCCAGACTTTTCTTAGCTGGGTTGTGTGTCAAACAATAGTAATTCTGACGCATTTGAGCAGAAAATTAGATTTTTTCTCATTTTGAAAACTGATCAGAAGGGCATCATTCATACAGATTGGATTTTTTAAAAAAATAATTGTTGAAGAGAAAGAAACAAGAGGGATTCCTGGCAGGCTGTAATCAAGATGATCAAAATGCTATCAGGACTGATTGTCTTCTACTGATTAAAGACCATCAGTCTATCTGCTACGTCCAAAGGAACATTCTCGTTTGCTCTCCCTATTTGCACCAAACCCACCTCCATTTAGAAAAGATAATGTTGGAACCGGGGAGATCGAAAACAATTATTTATAGATTCAGTTTCCAATAGCTGCTCATCTCCATCAATGACTCTTTTGGAATTACAATTCAGAAGAAAAAGGACACGACGATTAATACCATGAACATCTCGAAGCTAGAGAAACAAGAAAAAAGCATCCCAAATAGATATGATTGGATTATAATTCGGTCACGTGATTAAAGATTAAATAAATTCAGGTGGTCCTCAACTGACAACAGTTCGCTAAGGGGCTCTTCAAAGTTATAACAGCTCTGAAAAAGTGACTAATGACCATTTTTCACACTCATAGCGCTTTGCAGCATCCCTGTGGTCATGGGATCAAAATTTAGACGCTATGTTCCGTGGGGTTATCTGGTCCCCTTTTGCAACCTTCTTGTAAGCAAAGCCAATGGGGAAGCCAGATTCACTAGGATAGGAGAGGATAGGATAGGATAGGGCACGGCAGGGCAGGGCAGATCAGGAGTAGAGTAGATTAGATTAGAGTAGAGTGGAGCGGACTGGAACAAAATAGAACAGGACTGGGGTAGAGTAGAGTAGAACAGAACAGAAGAGGAGCAGAGCAGAGCAGAGAAAAGCAGAACAGAACAGGAGTAGAGCAGAGCAAAGAGAACAGGAGTAGAGTAGATTAGAGTAGAGTGGAGTGGAGCGGAATGGAACAAAATAGAACAGGACTGGGGTAGAGTACAGTAGAACAGAAGAGAAGAGGAGCAGAGCAGAGAAAAACAGAACAAAACAGAACAGGAACAGGAGTAGAGCAGAGTAAAGAGAACAGGAGTAGAGTAGAGTAGAGTAGAATAGAATAGAATAGATCTTCGAGGTCTTCTAGTCTAGCCCATTGCTCAAGCAGGAGAATCTATACTATTTCAGATAAAGTGATTATCTCCTTAAAAACCTCCAGTGATGGAGTGCCCACGATTTCTGAAGTTAAGCTTTTAGGAAGTTAGTGATTCACTTAAGAGCCGTAGAAAGAAAAGTTCTAAAATGGTGCAAAACTTAACAACTATCTTGCTTAGCCACAGAAATGTTGCGCTCGTAAATCAAGGATTACTTGTAATTATAAAGACAGGAAGAAGTAGAGCATTTGATCCTCTGGTTGTGTTGGGAGTCAACACCCATCAGTTCTAGCCAGAAATACTTTACGAGAAGAGCCCTCCACTCCTCTACTCATAACGGAATATCTTACGCAAGCAAACTTGAAATCCTAGGCTTAGAAAGCTTAGAACTGCACCGTTCTTGACACGACCTAAGCATTGCTCATAAAATCATCTGCTACAATGAGCACACAACAAATACAAACTAAAAGTAAACTGCTCCAAACTTGACTGTAGAAAATACGACTTCAGTAACCGAGTAGTTAATGCCTGGAACTCACTCCCTGACTCTGAATTTAGATCACCAAACCCCCCAAACTTTACCCTTAGACTGTCCACTATTGACCTCACCTGATTCCTAAGAGATCAGTAAGGGGCGTGCATAAGTGCACCAGTGTGCCTACCATCCCTGTCTTAATGTTACCCCCTTATTAGTACCCATCTCATTTATATAAACAGTGATATATCTATGTATATTACTTATTATTATTATTATTATTATTATTATTATTATCATCATCATCATCATCATCATCATTATTATCATTATTATTTAAATTTGTATGCTGCCCCTCTCCGTAGACTCGGGGCGGCTCACAACAATAGTAGCAAAACAATATGCAATACAAATCTAATAATTTAAACTAAAAACCCATAATTTAAAAACATGCACACAACACACCATACATAAACAATATAGACCTGGGGAAGTTATTTCAGTTTCCCCATGCCTGACGGCAGAGGTGGGTTTTAAGGAGTTTACGAAAGGCAAGGAGGGTGGGGGAAATTCTAATCTCAGGGGGGAGCTGGTTCCAGAGGGTCGGGGCCGCCACAGAGAAGGCTCTTCCCCTGGGACCCGCCAGACGACAGTGTTTAGTTGACGGGACCCGGAGAAGGCCAACTCTGTGGGACCTAATCGGTCGCTGGGATTCATGCAGCAGAAGGCGGTCCCGGAGATATTCTGGCCCGATGCCATGAAGGGCTTTATAGGTCATAACCAACACTTTGAATTGTGACCGGAAACTGATCGGCAACCAATGCAGACTGCGGAGTGTTAGTGTAACATGGGCATACCTAGGGAAGCCCATGATTGCTCTCGCAGTTGCATTCTGCATGATCTGAAGTTTCCGAACACTCTTCAAAGGTAGCCCCATGTAGAGAGCATTACAGTAGTCGAACCTTCTTGACTGACTGACTGACTGACTAATAATAATAATAATAATAATAATAATAATAATAATAATAATAACAATAACAACAACAACAACAACAACAACAACAGATTTGTATGCCGCCCCTCTCTGAGGACTTGGAGCGGCTCTAAGTAAGTAAGTAAGTAAGTAAGTAAGTAAGTAAGTAAGTAAGTAAGTAAGTAAATAAATAGTCACCCATTGTAAATGGACATGAGAGTGGAAGCTCATTGCGTCTGAGGGACAAATACTTGCTCACACCTGTCTAATTGTTAATGACACTCATTCATCAACAACCAAAAATGGATAACTAGTCTAATTCTCTCTATCAATGGATGAACGGGTGTTCAGCTCAACTGATCGTATTTATCTACCTACAGACACATCACAATCAGATTTTGCGCATCCGAACTCTATTTATTGAAGTTCTAATCCATGGCTATGCAGCTGCTTTGTTCCAGAGGGTAAAGGCTCATATTCTTTCTTCCTTTCTCGTTTTCCAGAGCTTGTCTCTTGTTCGTCAAAGGAAAGATGAACAAAACCTGGCTTTAATGCTCCGCTAAGCTGCACCACGATGCTCTCCTTTGGCGGAGCCATCCATCTTCATGAATACATAACGCAGGTACCTGCAAGGTGCAACCATATGGCTCTGCAAATTCGATCAGAGGGTTGATTATATTAGATCCTTCTGAATTTATAAAAAATGTCACCGGAGAGGCTCAAGTGTGACATCAAGTTGTTAGATGAAGACTGTGAGCTGTGCTTCAAAACCATCTTTGGGGAAAACTCAACCTGCCCTTGGTCAGTTTGTCACAGAAATGAAAAGCAGCCAATGGGTTGGTAAGCTAGGTGAGGGTGTACTAGAAAACCATGGACTGGATTTCCACTCTTACTGGCTCTTTGCATTTCCTACTGGAATTTAAGCCACCTGGAAATGCAGCTAATAACTAAATGTTCTGTATAGATTTCAGAGGTTTCAGTGTTCAGTTTAAGATGCTCACCTAGCAACCAGGAGACTGTGAGTTCTAGTACTGTCAGGTACAAAAGATGCTCACCTAGAAATCAGGAGACTGTGAGCTCTAGTACTGTCTTAGGCAGGAAAGGTGCTCACCTAAAAACCAGGAGACTATGAGTTCTAGCCCTGTCTCAGGCATGAAAGGTGCTCACCTAGAAACCAGGAGACTGTGAGTTCTAGCACTGTTTTGGGCACAAAAGGTGCTCACCTAAGAACCAGGAGACTGTGAGTTCTAGTATTGTCTTAGGCAGGAAAGATGCTAATCTAAAACCCAGGAGACTGTGAGTTCTAGTACAGTCTTGGGCACAAAAGATGCTCAATTAGAAACAAGGAGAGGGGGTGGGGTCAATGGTGCCAGTGGCACAGAGTTTCCCTTTGCCCATGGGGGAACTTCAAAACCCTGCCACCTGGGGCTCTAGTTCTGAATGGAACCAGGGCAGATCCTCCCTGAAGGAGAGGTGATGCTGGGGACACTGCCAAGGGTCTGGTTTGGGATACATAGACTAGGGAAGACTACTACACTGGGTTTGACACATACCGTATTTTTCGCTCTATAAGACGCACCTGCTGATAAGACGCACCTAGATTTTAGAGGAGGAAAATAGAAAAAAAATATTTTGAGCCAAAGAGGGGAGAGGAAGAGAGGAAGGAGTGAAAGAAGGGAGTGAGGGAGGGAAGAAGGGAGGAAGGAAAAGGAAAGCAAGAAATGGAGGGAGGAAAGGAAGGAAGGAAGGAAAGAAAGAAAGAAAGAAAGGGGGAAGGGACAGGAACAGAGGAAGGAAGCAAGGAAACTTATGAAAGGGGAGAGTAAGAGAGGAAGGACTGAAGGGAGGGAGGGAAGAAGGTAGGAAGGAGAAAGAAAAGAAGAAATAGAGGAAGGGAAGGTAAAAGAGAGAAAGAAAAAGAGCAAGAAAGAAAGCAAGAAAGAGAGAAAGAAAGAAAATGAAAGAGAAATAAAAATAGAGAGGGGGAATGAAAGAAATGGAATGAGGGAAGGAAGGAGAGAAAGAAAGCAAGAGAAAGAAAAAGAATGAAAGAGCAAGAGAGCAAGAGAGAAAAAGAAAGAAGGAAAGAAAGAAAGAAAGAAAGAAAGAAAGGCAACTTCAAAGAAAGGCTCACTGAGCATCTCTCACTCTCTCTCTCTTTCTATCCCTCTTTCTTTCTTTCTCTTCCTTTCTCTCTCTCCTCTTTCTTTATCTCCTCTCTCTCCCTCCCTCTCTCTTTCTCTCCCCCTCTCTCCCCCTTTCCCTCTCTCTTTCTCTCTCTCTCTTGCTATCTCTCCCCCCTCTCCCTCTCTCTCCCCCCTCTCCCTCTCTCTTTTTCTCTCTCCCTCTCTTGCTATCTCTCCCCCCTCTCCCACTCTCTTTCTCCCTCTCCCTCTCTTTCTCTCTCTCCCCCTCTCTCTTTCTCTCTCTCTCCCCCTCTTTCTCTCTCTTCTTCTCACTTTCTCTCTCTTGTTTCCTTTCTGTCTGGGCAGATGGCTGCCTTCTGCCTTGGGGCGCGATTCGCCCCCTCTCCTCCTCCGCCGCCGCCTTCTGCCTTGGGGCGCGATCCGCCCTCTCTCCTCCTCCGCCGCTTCCTGCCTTGGGCGAGCAATCCCGGAGTCCGGGACTGTGTGGCTTTGCGCCATGAAGAGGAAACGGCTCCGGCAGCAGGGAAAAGTCGGCCGTTTTCTCTTCATGGCGTAAAGCCACCCTGTCCCGGACTCCCGTATTGCTCGCCCAAGGCAGGGGGCGGCGGAGGAGGAGAGGGGGGCGGATCGCGCCCCAAGGCAGAAGGCAGCGACGTTGGAGAGGGGGCAGATTGCGCCCCAAGGCAGGAGGAGGCAGCGGAGGAGAGGAGGCAGATCGCGCCCCAACGCAGGAGGTGGCAGAGGAGGAGAGGAGGCGGATCGGGCGGGCAATAGGGCAGCGTGGAGAAGCCAGGGGCGCATTTGGCCGGAGGCACCGTGGGGAGGCAGGGGCGGCCGCGGCTCCCTTTACTCCTACTGCCACACCTCCCCGCCCCCGCCCACCTCCCCGCGGGCTGGCAGGGGGATGGGGAGCGCGCGCCCGTGGAAAAGGGCGCTCGGGTGTATTTGGGGGTGCACGCCTGCTCACGGGCCCAGCTTACGGGGAACGGTGGGCCAGGCAGCAGCTAGCCAGCCAGCCGGTGGGATGGCGCTTCCGAATTCGCAGCCTCCCCCCCCCTCCCTGCCTGCATCTTCGCTCCATAAGACGAGGCTGATTTTTCATCCTACTTTGGGAGGAAAAAAACTGCGTCTTATGGAACGAAAAATACGGTAGATTAGGGAAGATATATAGATTAGGGATGATACATAGATTAGGGAAGATTATTACACTGGAAGTGACACTGAAACTAAATAGATTAGGGAAGATTATTACACTGGGTGTGACAGTGATACTTAATAGATTAGGGAAGATTACTACACTGGGAGTGACGCTGAAAAACATATAGATTAGGGAATTTTATCACACTGGAATTGTCAGTAAAAACAAATATATTAGGGAAGATCATTAAAAATGTGTTAAATTATAATTGACATCAAATTTGAAATGAAAGAAATGATATAAAACATGGAGAGAAGATAATGCAATTTGAATTTTTGATAACAATTTCAGTCCCCCCCCCATATTGTTGTTGTCATAATCAGATTTAAGATATGAAATAGCTGAAATAAATTGGTACTCTTTGTTGTTTTGAAGAGAAGTAGATTTGGATTTTATTTCCCTCTTAAAGGGCAGCTTTGTTAAAATGAGGGTTTAAAAACATGAATGAGATAAGTAAGTATATAAGAAATGACTTGAAGCACTATGGCATGAATTTACTAGACAAAAAGCAAATAGCCAATAGAAATTTTGATAGCTAATAGCGTTTTGAACTTGAATGAGAACAGAAAACAATCTTTGAAATCCAGTTGACAAAATTAGAAAAGGAGGCAGCACATGATAAATAATGTATAGCAAAATAAAATAGATATAAATTAAGAATTTTAATTTTAATTAACAATTTGGTGATTGGTACTATATTGTATTGTATTGAAATTTCAAGGTATGTGATTTCTGTATTTTGTAAGGGTGGAGAAAAAAAATTATACCCCCCAAAAAACAAAACAAAACCTAGAAACCAGGAGACTGTGAGTTCTAGTATTGTCTTAGGCACGAAATCTTTCGACAGGCAAAGTCAGTGGGGGAAGCTGCAGTGATTTTCTTAACAATTATGGCCCCAAAAAAGGTCATAAAATGCGTAAGATCCATTTACGAATGGAGCACTTTTCTAACCTTATGCAGAGGCAACAGAACTCAGCTCTGACTGGATGGTAGGTGTTGTGGTTAGCTCTGGCCCAAGGACTGTGGATGTGGGGGAGACATCCACATGCTGCAGACCTGTTTTGCCCCTGATGGAATCTGCTGATGAAGGCTCCTCTGACCAAGAAGACATGAGTGACAGGGAGGAGGAGAGTGTGGCAGACAGCTCAGAAGGAGATCAATTATCTAGCTCCTCCTTGGATTTGGAACAAGAGTTAATGATACAGCCACACATGCGGAGAGCGATGCATAGGCAACAACAACTGAGAGACTATTATCAAAGAAAATGAAGCCACCTGTGGTTGGGTGGGACTGTGGTAATTATTGAGGCTGCTATAAATAGCAGCCTGTGGGTTTGGCCATTGTGGAGGATTATCTGATCATTGTGTTTTGTGCCTGCTTTGCTGACTTTGACCTTTTGTGTGCTGATTTTTCCCGCTTTGAAACTAAACCAGAGCAAAGTGTGTTTCACTTTGTGAAAGAAGAAGGACTGTGAATTGCCTCAAAGCTGCAAGCTAATTATCACAGAACTGATAAGGGACTTATACCAATTACCAGTTTGTTTGGGGACGAGTGCTCTTTGCTATACCAAAAGAGGGCTTGGTTTAAGTGAATTTTCATTATAAAGAACATTGTTTTGAATTTTCAAACGTGTGTGTGTGTCTGAAATTTGTACCTGTGAATTTTTGGGAGGAGTCTACCAGAGAGCCCGCCAGAACAGTAGGTAATGGAAAGATTTCAATGAAAGGATCTTTCCGTTCTCCTCCATCCAGTCAGAACTGAAGAAGCTTCTTGGGTGAGAAGTGAAACGCCTTCAAAACCAAGAACATTCCTGTTGCCTCTTGGGACAAAAAGCAGGTTTGAGACAACCGTGAGCTGCATGGGCTGATAATCTCCATAGACATCAATCGGGATGTTGTGTCCTTTGCAACTTTCTACATACATCCAATATTTGTTAATATGCAGCATCACTAATAGTGACATTAATATGGTAACTAGATACATAGGAGATAGATTGGATTCTGATTGACTACAGCATGACTTGTAAATGTAATTTAGCTTGGCCAAGAATGATTCTCTTTGGGAAATGAATATTTAAAACAAAACATGAGCCAATTTAGGAGAAAGCGAAGGGAGCTTTGATTGGAAACACAGGTTCAGTTTATACATCGCCCTAAACCAACACATTTTTTTGGTGGGAGGAAGTCAGATGGTGTTGAATAGCAATAGCACTTAGACTTATATGCCACAGTTTTACAGCCCTCTCTAAGCACTTTACAGAGTCAGCTTCTTGCCCCTAACAATCTGATTTCTCATTTTTATCCACCTTGGAAGCAGGAAAGGCTGAGTCAACTGGACAGAAAGAGGGAGAGAGGGAGGGAGGGAGGGAGCGGAAAAGGAAGGAAGGAATATTAGATATTAGATTAGATTAGAATATTAGATAGATAGATAATATTAAATAGATATTTTTTAAATATTAGATTTGTTTATTGTATACTGTTTTATTGTTGTTGTGAGCTGCCCCGAATCTGCCGAGAGGGGCGGCATACAAATCTAGTTAACAAACAAACAAACAAACAAACAAACAAACAAGGAAGATAGATAGATAGATGGTAGGTAGGTAGGTAGGTAGGTAGGTAGATAGAAAGATAGATAGATAGATAGATAGATAGATAGATAGATAGATAGATAGATAGATGGATAGATGGATAGATGGATAGATGGATAGATGGATAGATGGATAGATGGATAGATGGATAGATGGATAGATGGATAGATGGATAGATGGATAGATGGATTGACGGATTGACGGATTGATGGATTGATGGATTGATGGATAGATGGATAGATGGATAGATGGATGGATGGTAGGTAGGTAGATAGAAAGAAAGATAGATAGATAGATAGGTAGTAGGTAGGTGGGTAGGTAGGTAGATAGAAAGAAAGAAAGAAAGAAAGATAGATAGATAGATAGATAGATAGATAGATAGATAGATAGACTGATGGATTGATGGATGGATGGATGGATGGTAGGTAGGTAGGTAGATAGAAAGATAGATAGATAGATAGATAGGTAGTAGGTAGGTAGGTAGGTAGATAGAAAGAAAGAAAGAAAGATAGATAGATAGATAGATAGATAGATAGATTGATAGATAGATTGATGGATTGATGGATGGATGGATGGATGGATGGATGGTAGGTAGGTAGATAGAAAGATAGATAGATAGATAGATAGGTAGTAGGTAGATAGGTAGGTAGATAGGTAGGTAGGTAGGTAGAAAGAAAGAAAGAAAGAAAGAAAGATGGTGGATAGATATTCAAGATGGTAGGTAGGTAGGTAGGTAGAAAGATAGATAGATAGATGGTGGATAGATAAATAGATAGATGGAAGGAAGGAAGGAAGGAAGGAAGGAAGGGCAATAGCAATAGCATTTAGACTTCACAGTGCTTTGTAGCCCTCTCTAAGTGCTTTACCTCTTTACCCCAACAATCTGCCTCCTCATTTTCACCCACCTTAAAAGGATGGAGACAACCTTAAGCCTAGTGAGAGTCGAACTGCCAAATTGCAGGCAGTTGTCAGTCAGTAGAAGTAGCCTGCAGTACTGCACTCTAACCACTGCGCCACCACAGCTCAGATGATAGCTGTCTTCCAATATTTCTCTTCCGAAGAAGAGGACAGTCAACTTATTCTCCAAAGCATCTGAAGGCGAGACAAGAAGCAAAGGGATGGGAACTAATGAAGGAGAAAAACAACCTAGAACCAAGGAAGAATTTCCTGACATATAAATAAAAGTTGCAGATACTAGCTCTATGATTCAAGTGACAAGAAGGCAATTGACAATTAAAGGAATGGATAGGAATCAATAGAATCAAGACAGATAGAATTGTCTCTGATTTCTTAATAGATTTGGGCAAGATGTGTTTTGCCATTTGATGAAGACCCTTCTGAATTAATTTGGAGGCTGATGATTCATCAACCAATCCCGTCGAACCAGAGGGGACACACACGTGTGTGAGATTTCAGCATTTCCGCAGTCTGCATTGGTTGCCGATCAATTTCCGGTCACAATTCAAAGTGTTGGTTATGACCTTTAAAGCCCTTCATGGCATCGGACCAGAATATCTCCGAGACCGCCTGCTGCAGCACGAATCCCAGCGACCGATTAGGTCCCACAGAGTGGGCCTTCTCCGGGTCCCGTCAACTAAACAATGTCGGTTGGCAGGCCCCAGGGGAAGAGCCTTCTCTGTGGCGGCCCCGGCCCTCTGGAACCAACTCCCCCCGGAGATTAGAACTGCCCCTACTCTCCTTGCCTTTCGTAAGCTCCTTAAGACCCACCTTTGTCGTCAGGCATGGGGGAACTGAGACATCTCCTCTGGGTATTTACAATTTATGAATGGTATGTCTGTATGTATGTTTGTTAGAAAATGGGGTTTTTAAAATATTTTAAAATAGTAATTTAGATTTGTTGTAAATTATTTTCACTTTGTTGTGAGCCGCCCCGAGTCTGCGGAGAGGGGCGGCATACAAATCTAAATAATGAATAAATAAATAAATAAAAATTGTCAAAAACGCACGTGCATCCTCCCCCTGTGAGATTTTGCTTCCTGCGCATAAGCAGAAGCTAAAACACACTGGGGACGCGTGCGCACAGAAGATAACCAAAGCTTCGCATGCAGCACAGTGATCGCTACCAGTGCACCGTCCTTTACCGTACCAGGAGCAACCTGCTACTGCTCCCACCCTGTCACATGACTGCCGAACCTGCCAAGTCACATGAGCATCAAGCCACTCCCACCCAGTCACATGACCATCAAGCCACACCCACAAAATCAAGCCAAGCCCACAGAATGATAACTAAAAAAATTTGGATCCCACCTCTGGGGTGTACTGGTAGTGGCAGCCAATTGTGGTTTGTGCATCGGACCAGAATATCTCCGGGACCGCCTTCTGCCGCACGAATCCCAGCGACCGGTTAGGTCCCACAGAGTTAGGTCCCGTCGACTAAACAACAGTTAGGTCCCGTCGACTAAATAACGTCATTTGGCGGGACCCAGGAGAAGAGCCTTCTCTATGGCGGCCCCGACCCTCTGGAACCAGCTCCCCCCGGAGATCAGAACTGCCCCCACCCTCCTTGCCTTTCGTAAAGTTCTTAAGACCCATCTTTGCCGTCAGGCATGGGGGAACTGAGACATCTCCCCCGGGCCTATACAGTTTATACATGGTATGTTTGTGTGTATGCTTGCTTTTAATAATGGGGTTTTTAGTGTTTTTTAAATTATTAGATTTGTTCTTACATTGTGTTTGTTATTGTTGTGAGCCGCCCCAAGTCTACGGAGAGGGGCGGCATACAAATCTAAATAATAATAATAATAATAATAATAATAATAATAATAATAATAACAACAACAACAACAACAACCAGTAGTTGTGGCAGCTTGAGACTCTACTCACCCACCTGGACGGTTGCACACTTTTTAAAAACCCTCTGCGCATGTGCAAATCATGCCCTTCCGAACCGCTAGGGAATGTAACTAGATTTCACTGCCATTACGAAAGCGCATTTCACATCTCCCTTATTGCACGGCAGCGAAACCATTAATTTTTATTTCTTCTTCCTCCTGTCTCTTTTGGAGAAAGAAACCTTCATTTATTTCCGATGAAAAGACAGAAATGGCACTTGAATGAAAAAAAAAATTGGCTGCACACGATTGTTTGTTTGTGTTTTCCAAACAAACATTTGTGTTTTCCCGTCTTCCGACTCCAGTGTTGATTTGTGAGGGAGGACCCTGTAATATGAAGTTGCCAAAGGGATTGCAGTTTGCAGGCTGATGTTCCCAGCATCCATATTTTAAAATCCACCCTTTTGTCCCCCTGTAAAGGATGGTAAAATAACATTTCTCTCCTCCCCGCCCACTCTGACAGCATATATTCCCTGGAAAGATAATTATCTGCCACTTAGACATGAGGTGGCTGTATTTATTGCCACTATTAGTCTTGGCGGGCTTGTAAAAGGTACGGACAGCTAACAAATCCACTCGGCAGGTTGTGGAATCAGGATTATGCATATCCCCCACCAAACATCGGCCATCCATCTGAAGCGCTGCGGTGATAACGGCAGCAGGGAAGGGCAGAGCACGTAATTCCTTTGCAAAGCAGACGGGTACGTGAGATGAGACAGCTGTCAGCAAGCAAACCAATTGGCCATCAGACCCAATCAAAATATTCAGCTTTTTGCTGGTCAGGAAATCCGAGCTTGAGATGGAGGAGTGGAGATTTTCTTCTTCTTTTCTCCTCTGCTGGACAACCAAATTTTACAAGGGTTTCTTCCCTCCCTCCCTCCCTCCTTTTGCCTCCCCTTTCCCTCTTCCCTCCTTCTTTCTTTTTTCTCCTTCCCTTCTCTTTCCCCCTTCTCCCCTTTTCCTTCCTTCCTTCCACCCTTCTTTCTCGCTCCTTTTGCCACCCCTTTCCCTCTCCCCTCCTTCTTTCTTTTCTTTTTTCTCCTTTTTCTCCTTCTTTCCATTCCCTTCCTTCCTCCCTCCCTCCTCTTTCCCCATCTCCCTTTTTCCTTCCTTCCTTCCTTCCTTCCTCCCTTCTTTCTCCCTCCTTTTGCCACCCCTTTCTCTCTCCCCTCCTTCTTTCTTTTTTCTCCTCCTTTCCTTTTTCTCCTCCTTTCCTTCTCTTTCTCCTTCTCCCCTTTTCCTTCCTTCCTTCCTTTCTCCCTCTCTTCTTTTTCCCTCCTTTCACCTTCCCTTTCCCTCTCCCCTCCTTCTTTCCTTTCTTTTTTCTCCTTTTTCTCCTTCTTTCCATTCCCTTCCCTCCTCCCTCTCTCCTCTTTCCCCATCTCCCTTTTTCCTCCCTCCCTCCCTCCCCCACTCTCTACCTCCTTCTCTTTCTCAACCTCCCTTGTTCCCATCCTTCTCCTTTCCTCCCCCCCTTTCCTGGTTCAAAGTTATTGAAAGACTTTCTGCAGCTCAGGGGCTTCTACAACCTGAATCCCGTCGCATCCCTCCTGGTCCAACCCTTCAACCTTCACCCCACCTTGTTTCCCAAGGAAGATTTTTTCCAATAACAAAATGACATCCACCCTCTTCCCTTGACCGTTTCCTTCCTAAATAATAAAGATAACACAATTTCCCACCCAGGAAAGGCAATTCAAAAGCCCATTCTCTGCTCAAAGTCAGAACGAAAATGGATTAGAGGGGGGAAAAAAGAGAGAAAGAAAGAAATTTAGACCATTCTGGTATCTCCTTTCCTCCCCACCCCTTGCTATAGTAACTCTCCTCTCGACATCATTTGCAAGAAATAATTGACTTGGTTCCCTTAGTTGGTTGTTTCTTTCCTCAAGTGGAAATATAACAACTCGGCATAATTCTATGTAATTTGTCTCTCTCTCTCCCTGACGATCCTTTGGAAACTGACTTTCTTGTCCCAGCGATGACAGAAATCAAGATACCAGAGTAGAGCATTTGAAGTGACAATCTGCTTCCTGAAGAGTTTTTCTAGCATGTCGGGGCCAGAAGTGGGTTCCCCCCAGTTCTCCCCAGTTCTGTAGAACCATTAGTAACTTGGCGATGAGGTCACAGAACCCGTTTCTGCTGCCATCTTGGATTTTGCTTCTGTGCATGCGCAGAAGCTATTTTTTGATGGCTTGTGTGTGCACAAAGAGAGCATGTGCGCACGGCACAACCCGGAGAGAACCAGCAGCCAAAGGATCCACCTCTGGTCAAGGCAGAAACAATGCTCTGCGAGGAAATGAGTGGGATATCTGTAGGACATTAAGTACTCGTTCTGAACAGTGCAATCCTGGGTTATGAGAAGCCTTCTTTCTCCTTCTCTTGTTTCTTCTGCTCTTCCCCTTCCTGTTTCTTTTCCTTCTCCTCCTCATCCTCTTTCTTGTCCTTCATCTCTTTCTTCTCCTGCTGCTACTGCTGCCGCTCCCCCTCCCCCTCCTCACCTCAAGTGTCAAATGGGGCCATGGATCAACACACAAGTATATCCACCCATCCTTCCCTTCTCTGGTTTAATAAGCATTTGATTGAATTTTAATCACAAGAAGGGCAACAGGTGTGGCTTGGTTTACCTGCATTGGACAGAAAATCTCTCCAGAATAATTTTGTATTTTTAACCCATTTCTCTCCCTCCTTCCTTCCATTCCTTCTTTCCTTCCATTCCTTCTTTCCTTCATCTCCTTCCTTCCTTCCTTCCACCCACTCCTTCACATTTCCCCCTCTCCCCTTCCTCTCCTCTCCTTCCTTCCTTCCTCTCCTCCCCTCTTCTTCACCTTCTTTCCCTGTCTCCTCCCCTTCCTTCCTTTGTTTCCTTCTTTCCTTCCTCTCCTTCCTTCCTTACCTCTCTCCTCTCCTCCCTCCCTTCCTTTCCTTTCTCTCCTCCCTCCCTCCTCCCTTCCTTCTTTCTATTCCTTCTCTCCTTCCTTCCTTCCCTCTCTCCTCTCCTTCCTCCTTCCTTCCTTCCTCACATTCCCCCTCTCCCCTTCCTCTCCTTTCCTTCCTTCCCTCTTTCCTTCCTTCCCCTCCCTCCCTTCCTCCCTCTCTCCCTCTCCTTCCTTTCTCCTTTCCACCCTCCCTTTCCCCTTCTCCTTCCTCCCTCCCTCCCATCCTTCCCTCCCTCCTTCCTTCCTTCCCCAACTTTGAATCAGCCTGAGCAATTGCTCCTCCAGTTCTCCCATTGATTTCTGCTCAGAATGAGTTAGCCGAAGCCAGCCGGAAGAGGCACCTTTAAAAGCACACCCAGCAAGAGCCACTTTTAATCAGGCCAGCATTGAGCTCTCACCTCTCTCGCACACCCCCTCCTTTTAAAAAAAAGGAAAGAAAAGAAAACACTGCAAAGCCCAAACACTCAACTTGAACAAGGCCTTTTAGCGGCAGTTTTATTTTTGAAAAATCACAGCAGAGATCAAAGGGGAAATAAAAGGAGGTGAAGGACCCACTTCTTGATTTTTCTACTTGACCTCTTCTGATTTATGGAGTTTTGATTGCATGGATGGAGGAAGAGAAAAAGCCCAACCTAGCTGCTGTGTAAAAGGGGGCATTGGGTTCACCCGATCCTATGGCCCTGCTCCTTTTCACACCCCATTTCCAAGTAAGATCTCACAAGGGAACTCAACAGCACATCAGACCTGCAAAATATATCCTGCAGTGGAGTCTCAACTTTCTATGGAGAACTCGGAAGCCAACTTCCCAGAAGAGCTGGATTGCTGTGTGAAAGGTTCTTCAATTCTTAGAATAATGGGTCTTGGAGGGCCCTAATGGTGATCTTCTAGTTCTGTGATGACAAACCTATGGCACATGTGCCACAGATGGCACATGGAGCCATATCAGAGGGCACACGAGACTTTGCCATGTTTCAGCTGATTCAGCTGATGGGAAAGGCTGCTTTGCCCTCCGGATGGTTTAGGGCAGTGTTTCCCAACCTTGGCAACTTGAAGATATTTGGACTTCAACTCCCAGAATTCCCCAGCCAGCAAACGCTGGCTGGGGAATTCTGGGAGTTGAAGTCTAAATATCTTCAAGTTGCCAAGGTTGGGAAACACTGGTTTAAGGGAACAATAGACACCCACACAAATCTCTCCAACCCTCCCTTTTTTCACAGTTGCAGCAGCGTCATTAATTCTTATCCCCTGTGACCTATAATTTGTTTCTGCGTTTGTGCAGCTGCTCTTGTGTTCCCAGCATTCTCTTGACCCGAACATTCAGAATAGGATTATTCATTAACTCTTCCCCTTCAGATTCAGATGAACTTCTGGCTGGAGATCTGACTGACTCCATTCCCCTCTCTCCAGTCCCTTCCTGCTCCATTTCTCTCCCTGTCTCTGCTTCTGGTTCACTGTTTGATTCGTCCTCCAGCCAGACTGGTCTTCTGTGAACAGACAGCCCCCACACCTCTGTGTCAAAATCAGCAGCCAGAGGAGCTGGCCTGAAGCCAACCACAACAGTAAGCCACTCCCACCCAGTCACATGACCTTTAAGCCACCCCCCAGAACATAAGCCCTTCATGGCACCGGACCAGATTATCTCAGGGACTGCCTTCTGCTGCACGAATCCCAGCGACCAGTTAGGTCCCACAGAGTGGGTCTTCTCCGGGTCCTGTCAACTAAACAATGTTGCTTGGCGGGACCCAGGGGAAGAGCCTTCTCTGTGGTGGCCCCGGCCCTCTGGAACCAACTCCCCACAGAGATTAGAATTGCCCCCACCCTCTTTGCCTTTCGTAAGCTTCTTAAAACCCACCTCTGCCGCCAGGCATGGGGGAATTGAGATACTCTTTCCCTCTAGGCATTTACAATTTTATGCCTGGTATGTCTGTATGTATGTTTGGTTTTATAATAAGGGTTTTTTAACTGTTTTAATATTGGATTGTTATATGCTGTTTTTATTACTGTTGTTAGCCGCCCCGAGTCTACGGAGAGGGGCGGCATACAAATCCAATAAATAAAATAAATAAATAAGAACATAAGAAGACCCCTGCTGAATCCGGCCAAAGCCCATCGAGTTCAGCATTCTGTGTCACACTGTGGCCCACCAATTGTCCATGGGGATCTTGAGCAGAAAGAGAAGGCAAGACCCTCCCTCTTTCCCTTGACCCCCAACAAATGGTACTCAAGGGACTCCTGCCTGCCTCAACCAACACAGAGGTGGCACATGGACATCCGTTTCAATAACAACCAGTCACATAATTGTCAAGCCACTCCCACCTGGTCACATGGCCAGCAAGCTACTCCTACCCACTCACCTGACCATCCAGCCACACCCACAAAATAAGCCAGTGTGGCAGGATGAATAAACTGAATAAACTGAATAAACAATCTCTCACTGCCAACCCACACTCAGTAAAAGACTTTGGAATACTAATACCGAATGACCTAAGTGCCAAAGCCCACTGCAACAATATCGCCAAAAAAGCTTCTAGAGTTGTTAACCTGATCCTACGCAGCTTCTGCTCAGGCAATCTCACACTACTCACAAGAGCCTACAAAACTTTTGCCAGACCCATCCTAGACTACTGCTCATCTGTCTGGAACCCATACCACATCTCAGACATTAACACCCTTGAAAATGTCCAAAGATATTTCACCAGAAGAGCCCTTCACTCCTCCACTCGAAACAGAATACCCTACGAAAATAGACTAACAATCCTGGGCCTTGAAAGCCTAGAACTACAGCGCTTAAAACACGATTTGAGTATTGCCCACAAGATCATATGCTGCAACGTCCTACCGGTCAATGACTACTTCAGCTTCAACCGCAACAACACAAGAGCACGCAACAGATTCAAACTTAATACGAACCGCTCCAAACTTGACTGTAAAAAATATGATTTCAACAATCGAGTTATCGGAGCGTGGAACTCATTGCTGGACTCAATTGTGTCAACCCCTAACCCCCAACACTTCTCCCTTAGACTCTCCACGATTGACCTCTCCAGGTTCCTAAGAGGCCAGTAAGGGGCGTACATAAGTGCACTGGTGTGCCTTTCGTCCCCTGTCCAATTGTCTTTCCTTTCTCTCACTTATATATATTTTCTTTCTTTCATATATCCTCTCCTCTAAGTTCACTTTACCCTTATATATATTGCTACATGTCTATTTTTCTTCCTATGTATTTGTGTATTGGATGAATGAATGAATGAATGAATGAATGAATGAATGAATGAATGAATGAATATTTTGGCAGCCCATCATTGGGTAGACCTGGCTGAAGTGACATGGGCTAGCCCCTTACATTTTCCAGGATGGCCTCACAGGCCAGATCCGTCCACCTTGCAGACTGGATGCAGCCTGTGGCTCTTGAGTTTGACACCCCTGGACTAGATGATCTCCAAGATCCCAAGCCATAAATTTCAAGATAAATTTTGGAGAGCTGGGTTAGACTGCTTTGCAAGTTCTATGGGGATTTTCTCCCTGTTTCTTCTGCAGCCTTTGATGCAAAGCCATGGATATTTCCTTCTGTTCCACCTCTGCAGTAACTGAATTTCCCGTGTTTTATATTCTTCAGAAGCAAGAAGTGACCTGAATCTCTTAGGTACTTCAGAGACATAAAAGACAATTTCTTAATTAAAGGGGATAAAAACAGACAGCCCAGTTTCCAATCCTTCTGCCATTTTCTTCCAAGTCACAAATCTTCATAATTTAATTTCTTGCTATGTGATGGTAAATCTTTCTTTAAAAAAACAACAACAATGGCACAAAATCCTTTTAAGGAGACACAGTTTATCTTGGTGTATTTGTGTGTGAGAGTGTGTTCTATCATGAAGGAACATCATAAAATTAAGAGCAGCTAATTTAATTTGTCAAGTGCCTGTCCCTCGTATGCCATTTGGGGGTATTCACATAATATTATTGATTACCAGGAAAGGCTGCAGCCTAGGAGTTGAATGTTGTGGAGTGTTTGCATTTGTCAGTAAGAAGTGGCACATCACAAAGAGGGTGTTGGTGTGTTTGTGAGGAGGGAGAATAGCTCCTCCTGCACTTGAAACACAGACTGAGTCAAGAGATCAGCTTTGAAAGCCACTGGGAGGGGTTTGGCTAAAGCAGAATTAAAAGTCTGCTTTCTTCTTGTCTGTAAAGTTGATAGAAGTATGAATCCATAAAAAGTGACGTCTACATATAGATTCTCATTCTCTCTCGCTCTCTCCCTCCCTCTTTCTCTCCCTCTCTAGCATCATCTCTCTATCAATTTATCACCTCTCTCTCTCTCATTTTTATCATCTATCTATCTCTCTATCATCTCTCTCTCTATCATTTTTATCATTCTCTCTCTCTCTCTCTCTCTATCTATCGTCTCTCTCTCTATCATTTTTATCATTCTCTATCTATCTATCTATCTATCTATCTATCTATCTATCTATCTATCTATCCAGCCATTTATGATTCTCTCTCTCTCATCTCTCTCTCTCCTCCCCCTCCCTCCATCATCTATCACCTACCTACCTACCTAACTACCTATCCATCCATCAATCCATTTATCATATATCTACCATTTTTTATCATTCTATTTCTCCCTATCATCTATCTATCATTACCTCTATCATTCTCTATTTATCATTCTCTCTCATCTATCTATCATTATGTCTCTTTCTCTCTCCATCCATCCACCCACCCACCCATCTACCATCTATATGTCTGTCTGTCTGTCTGTCTGTCTGTCTGTCTGTCTGTCTGTCTGTCTGTCTGTCTATCTATCTATCTATCTATCTATCTATCTATCTATCTATCTATCTCGTCTGTCTGTCTGTCCTGTCCAGTCCAGTCCAGTCCAGTCCAGTCCAGTCCAATCATCCATCCATCCTGTCTGTCTGTCTGTCCGTCCCTCCCTCCCTCCAATCCATCCATCCACCCACCCACCCACCCACCCACCCACCCACCCATCCACTCCCTTCCTTCCTATCTATCTATCTATCTATCTATCTATCTATCTATCTATCTATCTATCTATCTATCTATCTATCTATCTATTATCTTTTATCTATCTATCTATCTATCTATCTATCTATCTATCTATCTATCTATCATCTCTCTCACACACACACTCATCTCTCATTTCTCTCCTACTGTTAAATTTCAGGATACCTGATTTTACGACCTTTATGGTTTGTGAACCAAATCACTGCAATGGTTAAGCGCATCCTGCAGTCATCAAATGGAGTCTCCTGCATTAGCTTTGCTTGTGGGAAAGTCACCAGTGGTAATCACGGGACACCCCCCCCCCCCCAGGACATTGCAACATCATAAATTCATGCCCATTATTTTCATCCTGTTCCTGATAAGAACCATGGCAGGGTTTAAAAAAAAAAATAACGCAAATAAGAAAGAAAACTGCTTATTTCCTCCTCTTCGCTTCTTCCTCATGTGCCGCGCCTTAAAGACAAAAAATGGCACCATGCTGCTTCTTGCAAGCTGTAAATAATATTCTCTAACCCCGCTCTCCTCCTCCAGATTGTCCTTGCCTTAACAGCAGGATTAAAATGCATCTAATCGGTTGAAATATAAAATGTCATCCATACCTCCGTGGCAGGGCAGCTATTTAAACCAAAATAATGAGACAACACAGGGCACTCTCAATTAGATCAGCAGTTAGCCTACTTCATGGCCTTTCTAAAACAATGGCAATATAATTCTGTTGCCGCAAAAGCTCATAAAATTATTATTCAGCCGGAGGGTTGAAAACTAGTTTTCAGGGCTTTCCACCTTCCCTGGCAAAGGACGACTGCGGTGTGCATGCAGGTTGTGTCTTTGCGATGGAGCAAGACGGAAGGCAACTTTCCTAAGTCTTAAAAAGCACTTTTTAATTAATATTCGTCATTTTGAGGTGGGTGGGGAGCTTTATTTTCTCCCTGACCTTTTAAGCCAACTCCTACTTTCGCGGGGAGAAAACACAAGAGGGCCCAACGGTAGCAACTCCTTTGCTAAAATTGAATTCACACTATGATGGAATCCAAGTGGAATTGATGGCCTGTTAATTCCACAATTATTTCGTCAGCTAGCTTGACAGCTGCAACTGCCAAAAAACAATCCAGTTCAGTCTTTGGCTGCTTTAATAGAAGAATACAACCAAGATCAAGGGAGGGAATGATACCACCCTATGAAGCCTTAGTAAGACCACACCTAGAGTACTGCATCCAGTTTTGGTCACCACACTGTGAAAAAGATACTGAGACTCTAGAAATAGTGCAGAGAAGAGCAACCAGGATGATGAGGGAACTGGAGGCTAAAACATATGATGAATGGTTACAGGAACTGGGCATGGCTAGTCTAATGAAGAGAAGGACCAGGGAAGACAATATTTGAGAGGCTGTCACAGAGAGGAAGGGGTCAAGCTATTTTCCAAAGCACCTGAAGGCCAGACAAGGAATAATGGATGGAAACTGAACAAGGAGAGATTCAACCTGGAAATAAGGAGAAATTTTCGGACAGTGAGAGCAATAACCAGAGGAACAGAAGTTGCCTTCCAAAGTTGTAGGGGCTTCCTCACTGGAGGCTTTCAAGAAGAGACTGAACTGCCATCTGTAGAAATGGTGCAGAGTCCCCTGCTTGAGTAAGGGGTTGGACTGGATGACCTAAAAGGTTCCTTCTGACTCTGTTAATCCAGTGTAATAATCTTCCCTAGTGTATTTGTTCACTGTCATTCTCAGTGTAACAATCTTCTCTAATCTATTTAACTTCACTGTCATTCCCAGTGTAATAATCTTCCCTAGTCTATATACCTTTCACTGTCAAACCCAGTGTAATATAATCTGTTTTAACTGTCAATCTCAGTGTAGTAATCTTCCCTGATCTATTTATTTTTACTTTCATTCCCAATATAATAAACTTTCCTAATCTATCTAGTTAAAATCCTAGATAATTCCAAAAATATTAATTGTTATATTATTATTTTCCCAAATTAATCCTTTTTAAATAATCATACCATTTTGATATCCATTTTCCCTCACCCCCTGCTTCTCTTCTCCATTATAATTCCTATTATAATAATCTTTTAATTCAGACAATCAATAATTTCAAATTTATCTCCAGAAGTCAATATAGAAACCTTTTATCAATGTCCAAATCTTCTTCCACCTGCTCCTTCTTGTTTCCACTCTTCTTTTATTTTCTTGCTTTTATTTTTGGAATGTTTACTGCCCTTTCTCAATTCGGTTTTTGTGCTGCAAATAAAATCTCTAGTGCCCACAAAGTTAGATGACAATAACTTTATGTCTCTGTAATTCTGTAGAATTAATCCTTCTAAGAGAATATAAATCCTCCTCTTTGAAGTGTTGTAATCTCTACCTGTAAGTAATTATAAATGTTCACAGTCACAGTTACCATAGATAAGATGTTACAAAAGCCAAGGTCAGGAAACAGTTTATATGTTCAACAAAATCTTCTCCCACACTTTTTCCTCCAACCAGCAGGTGGCAGTCTTATTAATCCCACAAACATATTTTCACTTATTTATATATTAAAGGTTAATTTTCTCAGCAGATAAAAATCATTTCAGTAAAATAAAAATTCATAAAGATAGTTCAATAATCAAATTTTTAAAAAATCCTCGATCATTGGGCTTTTAGTGTCCTTTCAGAAGCTTTCCGCTATTGTACTCATTGCCAATTAGCCACTTCCTCTCCATTTTTAAAAATCTTTTGTTTCTGTTTGAAGTCGAAAAAGAAATAAAACCCAATCCAAGCTCCAGTCAATTGAATCACTCACCACTCTTGGTTCTGTTCCTCATGCTCCAGCATGTTCCTTGGTTCCTCTCTCGAGATGACTCTAAGCTTATTATAAAAATCCTTTCATTGTGGTGTCAGCTCCGCTTCATCAGCTTAGGCACGGCAGCCTAGCTGATTTCACACCTCTGCCGGTGTGAGACAAACCAGTTTGTCTGGTGGGGTATGGCAACCGCAAACCAGACCCCCAGCAGCGTCTCCAGCATCACCTCCCCTTCAGGGAGGATCCAGCTTGGTTCCATCAGAACCAAAGCCCCCTGGTGGCAGGGATTCGGAGTTCCCCCACAGGCAAAGGGGAACTCCGTGCTGCCAGCACCATTGACCCCAACCCTCTCCTTGATGGCAGTTTTCTGATACCACAGGGATTTCCACAAAGGAGAGGAAATCAACCAATAAAGCGACAACACAAGCATCTGATAGTTTGTTTTTTAACGATCATTTCTTTCCATTAGTTGATTCAGTCTGTAGTAGCTCTGCGTATCAGTCTTTAGTTTTCCTTAGGGTTTAGTAGCAGCTTCAAGTTTCCATTGTGCAGCCTAGTCTAACAAAAGGAGGGACTAGAGGCTGAGATGATAGTCGTCTTCCAATACTTGAGGGGCTGCCATTAAGAAGAGCAAGTCAACCTATTCCCCAAATAGAGGAAAACAGAAGCAACGTGTTCTGCCGGCGTGTTTCAACTGCCCGTAATTACAGGGTAATTAGTCCAGGAAGACACACACCACACGATAAAAGGAAAACTCAAAAGTCTTTATCAACAGAAAAACAGAAACAGCTCCCTTTTTAAATGTCAAAGGGATTTTTTGGCACACACAAGGCACAGGTTAAATGCAATCCAATTGCTCACCCAATAACTGGGAAATTGAGTCCAATTTTAAAGTCCAAAGAATCCACACACAATCTTGAAGAGCACAAAAACCATGATCTTGACGAAACAATCAGATAAACTGCCATGAGGCTAAAACACCAAGCTGCACTTTTATCTGTAGCACTAATTACAGCAGCCCCACCCAACCACAGGCGGCCTCATTTTCTCTTGTAATAATCCTTCAGTTGTTGTCTCCTATGCATCACTCTACACATGCGTGGATGTGTCATTAATTCTTGTTCAGAATCCAGGGATGATACAGATGATTGATCTCCTCCTGGGCTGTCTGCCAAACTCCCCTCTTCCCTGTCACTCACGCTTCCTTGGTCAGAGGAGGCTTCGTCGGCAGATTCCATCGGGAGCAAAACAGGCCTGTGGCATGTGGATGTTTCCCCCACATCCACCTGCACATTCCTTGGGGCAGGAGCTGGGCCAGAGCTAACCACAACACAACGGATGGAAAATAATCAAGGAGAAAAGTAACCTAGAACTAAGGAGGAATTTCCTGACAGTGAGAAAAATTAATCAGTGGATCAATTTGCCTCCAGAAGTTGTAGGTACTGGAGGCTTTTAAGAAGAGATTGGACAACCATATGCCTGAAACGGCACAGGATTTCCAGCTTGAGCAGGGGGTTGGACTAGAAGACCTCCAAGGTCCCTTCCAATTCTATGATTCTGACAAATTTCCAGGTGCTGTGAAAAAAGTAAATAAAACGGTTTCGGAAAAAGATGATCCATTTCACACTCTCATGAATAAACTATGCAGGAGCCTGGGCACCTTTGAAAAATAGCTATAATATTCCTTGAGGAATCAAATTGAGGGCAATTTCTGCTAGGCCCTATCGTTTGTGCATTCTGTCTTTTGTTTCAGTCGCGTATTTTTAAAAAGTTGGAATTACTTTTCTACATTAGCTAGCATCTAAGTCCCAAGGCAAAGCTGGGAACAGCTGAGGTTTTGCTCGGCAATAATAATCAAAAAGAGAAGGAATCTAATAATTTGTCACTTTGGAAAGCATGCACCACTTTCCAGCTATTAAAGGGCAACGTAAGGAAGAATATACTTATTTTTATTTGGTAGAGCTTGGGGCTGTAGCCTGCTTTAAATAGAACCCAGATTGTTGGTGGCATACAAATCTAAATAATAAATAAATAAATAAATAAATAAACATACTGGCTCTGCCACTGTGAAGTGGTATATAAGTCTAAGGGCTATTGCTATTGTTATTGTTCTTCGTTTTCTCCATAATTCTTTCCTTCTTTCCTTTTTTAATTTCCTTCCATGTATCCTCCCTCCCTCCCTTCTTTGCTATGCATTGATTAGAATGCACCATTGTAGGATAATTCTGCCCACTGCCAGCAGTTTGATTCTCACCAGCTCAAGATTGTCTTGGCCTTCCATGTGGCAGGCCAAAGATCCCAAATAAAATGGCTTGAACTTTCAATTGGGTGATGAAACCCGAAGGATTTCAGATTCAGGTTTCACCCAGATGTGCCAACATGGCTCTGTTTAATAAATTTGAACCTTGAGGAATACTTTGTCATGGACTCTGACTTAATTTTGGATGCTATTTGGAACCCTGACACCATTCATTCATTCATTCATTCATTCATTCATTTCATTTCATTCATTCATTCATTCATTCATTCAATTTTTATGTCGCCCTTCTCCTTAGACTCAGGGCGGCTTACAACATGTTAGCAATAGCACTTTTTAACAGAGCCAGCATATTGCCCCCACAATCCGGGTCCTCATTTGACCCACCATGGAAGGATGGAAGGATAAGTCAACCTTGAGCTGGTGATGAGATTTGAACCACTGACCTACAGATCTACAGTCAGCTTCAGTGGCCTGCAGTACAGCATTCTACCTACTGCGCCACCCTGGCTCCTTCTGATGTTAGTAAATGAGAACCTAGATTGTTTGGGGAAATAGATTGGCTCTGTAAACCATTTAGAGAGGGCTGTAAAACATTGTAAAATGGTATACAAGTCCAAGTGCTATTGCTGTTGCCCTTCCTTCCTTCCTTCCTTCCTTCCTCCCTCCCTCCCTCCCTCCCTCCCTCCCTCCCCTGTCCTGTCCTTCCTTTCTTGGTGCGCAGTGGTTAGAATGCTGTATTGCAAGCTAACTCTGTCCACTGCCAGCAGTTCGATTCTAACTGGCTCAAGACTCAACCTTCCATCCTTCCAAGGTCCATAAGATGAGGGGGTCCAGACTGCTGTGGGCAATATGCTGGCTCTTTAAACTGCTTAGAGCACTGTGAAGTGGTATATAGTCTAAGTGCTATTGCTATTTTTGACCAGGATGCTGGGCAGTTTGTTTGGGTTTTTTTTAACCAGAAATCGTCATTGCTGTTGAAGTTTACACATGTTCCTCCTAACAAAACCAGGTCATCCTGTTACATAAATCCGGTCTGCTGTGTCAAACGAAGCCTTCTGGACGCTTGTAAGGTGTGGTAAGCAAAGAAGACGAAAGAGATTGAGGGAACTAATCTAATGAAGAGAAGAACTAATAGTGACAAGATAGCAGTGTTCCAATATTTCAATGTCATAGACAAGAAAGAGTCAATCAATTTTCCAAAGCACCTGAAGGCAGGACAGGAATCCATGGCTGGAAACTAAACAAGGAGAGAAACAACCTAGAACTAAGGAGGAATTTCCTGACGGTGGAACAATCAACCAGTAACATAGAAACATAGAAACATAGAAGACTGACGGCAGAAAAAGATCTCATGGTCCATCTAGTCGGCCCTTATACTATTTCCTGTATTTTATCTTACAATGGATATATGTTTACCCCAGGCATGTTTAAATTCAGTTACTGTGGATTTACCAACCACGTCTGCTGGAAGTTTGTTCCAAGGATCTACTACTCTTTCAGTGAAATAATATTTTTTCACGTTGCTTTTGATCTTTCCCCCAACTAACTTCAGATTGTGTCCCCTTGTTCTTGTGTTCACTTTCCTATTAGAATGACTTGCCTCCAGGAGTTGTGGATGTTTCAAAACTGGAGGGTTTTTTTTTTTTAAAAAAGGACAACCATTTATCTAAAATAATAATAATTAATAATAATTAATTCGATTTGTATGTTGCCCCTCTCCAAAGACTAGGGGCGGCTCACAACAATAGTGAGCAATATAAACAAATCCAATACAGTGATCCCTCGATTTTCGTGGGGGATGCGTTCCAAGACCACCCGTGAAAAACGAATTCCCGTGAAGTAGAGGAAAGATATTTTTTTATGTATTTAACGAGTATTTGGACTTTAAAAACCCACCCTTTGCATTAAGCAGTCATTCTATAACGTTTCTCAGCTGGAACTACATGTGATATCTTACCAGTTTCTTTAACAGAGTACAGTAGTATTGTAGAAGAATTTTATGAATTTTGAATGGACTTAAAATTTTCAATGGATTTAATGGATTTAAATCCCCTTTGAAAAGCCGTGAAGTAGCGAATCCGCAAAAGATGAACCGCGAAGTAGCGAGGGATTACTGTACTTTAAAACACTATCTAAAAACCCTTATCATTAAAATAACCACACAACCCAATCATACATAAAATGAAACACACACACACACACACACACACACATGATATACAGAGAGAGAGAGAGAGAGAGAGAGAGAGAGAGAGAGGGAGAGATACTGTAGATAGATACTGTAGGTAGGTAGGTAGGTAGGTAGGTAGGTAGATAGATAGATAGATAGATAGATAGATAGATAGATAGATAGATAGATAGATAGATAGATAGATAGATAGAGATATTCAAATCCCAGTGAGAGGGTATGGCTAGCTGATGAGGCCAGAACAAGGCCAAAATAGTTCTATACTAGTCTCCCTTAATTTTCAAATTCAGCAAAAACATGTGACACACCCACACTTGTCGACATGTGCTTGACAATTCTCCCCCCTTCTTCCTGTAAATGACAAGAATGGGGAAGCAAAGGTTTTTTGGTTTTTTAAAAGACTATCTGGAGGATTTGACTTTAATGCCTACAAATGCCAAGTGGGAAAAGGATTTTCTTCTTGGTAATGAGGACTGTTTCTGAAAGGAGGGGGAGAACATGGCTAGTGATTGACGGGTTGCCTCTCTTTCTATGTTATTTATGCACGAGGGAGCAATGATTAAAACAATGTTCTGTAAGAATTTGATACCACGGGTTTGGGAGACGGCATGCTTCGTGTTGCAAATGCCAAGGCATAAAGCAGTGCCACCTAGTGACTTACTTCCTTCCTTCCTTCCTCTCCTCCTCTCCTCTGCTCCCCTCTCCTTCCTTCCTTCCTTTTCTCTCTCCTCTCCTCTCCTTCCTTCCTTCCTACATTCATTCATTCATTCCTCTCCCCCTTTCTTTCCCTTTCTCCTCTTTTTCCTTCCATTCTCCTCTCCTTCTTTCCTTGCTCTCCTTCCTTCCTTCCTTCCTTCCTTCCTCCCTCCACCTCTTCCCCTCCCTCAAATTCCCCCCTCTCCCCTTCCTTCCTTCCTTCCCTTCTTACTTACTTACTTCCTCACAATTCCCCCTCCCTCCCTCCTTCCTCCCCTTCCTTCCTTCCTTTCCTCCCTCTCTCCTCCTCCCTCACATTCTCCCCTCCTCCCTTTTCTCTTTCCTCCCTCCCACTCACCCTTCCCTCCATCCTCCCTTCCTCTCCTCTCCTTCCTTCCTTCTTTGCTCCCTCCCCCTCCCTCACATTCCCCTCTCCCCTTCCTCTCCTCTTCTTCCTTCCTTTCTTCCTTCCTCTCCGCCTCTCCTCTCTTCCCCCTTTCCTTCCTTCCCTGTCTCCTCTCCTCTTCCTCTCCTTCCTCCCTTCCTGTCACTCCACCCTCCCTCACATTCCCATCTCCCACCTTCCTCTCCTTCCTTCCTCTCCTCTCCTCCCCCTCTCCTTCCTTTGTTCCTTCCTTCCCTATCTCCTTCTTTCCTTGTTTCCTTCCTTTGTTCCTTCCTTCCTTCCTCTGCTCCTCTCTTCTCCTCCCCTCTTCCTCTCCTTCCTCTCCTTCTTTTCTTCCTCTCCTTCCTTCCTCTCTCACTCCACCCTCGCTCACATTCTCCCTCCGTCCCTCCCTCCCTTCCTTCCCTCCTTCCCAAGACAAATGAACCCATCACACGAAATCCCAGCCATTTCAGAAATGCCAAGAACATGTTGTTGCATTATCACTTTTCTGCATGGTTGTGATTTTCCACACCATCTTCAGTGGGGGCTACCGTGCCCATCACCTCCCCCTTGTTTCCCCAGGCTGCTTGTGTTACATCACTTGTTGATGTTGTTTAACAGAGTGTTTTAGTTCATTCAACGATGCACTTTAATTTGTTTTGCACGCAGCCGAGAAAACGGTTGTCACCAAACAGGGGAAAAAAAAGAACCATCAATCCATCCGAAACATTCTGCCTGTGATGGCGCCGAATGCTTTTGCTACGGAGCAAAGAGCCAGCCAGCTTTGGCTGGCGAGAATGTCAAGCGAGAGCATCTTTTTGGCAGCCAGGCCATCTTGGTGGAGGAATATTGTGAAGCTTTAGCGGCAAACAAGGAAAGCCTCCAGACTCTTAACACAGGAGCCAAATGTGATGTGGGTATATTTATTTTTTTAAAAAGAGAACACTTCCAAAATTTATGCCTAGGCACACCCCTTCAGGCTCAAGAGAAGAACAGCAGACAAAAGGCATCTCACCCCCTGCAGACCCAACTTTGAAAAGCCAGTAGCAGGTTGCAGCCGGTACAGTGTTCCCTTGACTTTCGCTGGTCCGACATTCGCAAAAAGTCTATAGCACGGTTTTTCAAAAAATATTATTAAAAAAATACTCCGTGGTTTTTTTGCATACCAAGGGTTTTCCGGGGCTGCCCGATGTACAATACTTTTATTAATTTTCTTAAAATAGACAAAACTGACAAACATACATTTAACATAGAGATGGGGTTGTATCTTCCCCGCATATTCTAGAAGTAAAATTTCAATACAGGAAAAAGAATACATTCAAAAAGTACTTAAAATCAACTTATTACTTTAAATGAAAAGAAGAAATTTGTTTTACCTTATATAGTAAATCTTCATACATAAACTAATTCTAACATAACTCTTAAATCATATCCCTACTAATACAATTCGCTTATTTATTTATTTTTTTACTTTTAGTATTTCTTCTTGTTTATCCATATACCGGTATACACTTTGTTCCATATCTCATAAAATTCTGTTTCTTCTTGATCTTTTAACCGTCTGGTCATCAATACTGTACAATACTGTGCTCTTTAACTCTCCTCCTCCCCCTCTCCACCCCAGCCATCCTGTTTCTTTAAATAAAAGCTCTGTTTCCTCCCCAGCCTCCCGATGCCTCCCCTCCAATTGGTACACTCCAATTGAAGCCAAGCCTTACGGCCACCCGCCACCATAGCAGTGAAGGCAGCAAAGCACCCTGCTTCCCGCCCCGTTGCCCCTGCGGGTTCTGGGGGGAAGTAAAACCAGGAATGGAGGAGGGAGGTGGAGGAAGGGAGGAAAGGAAGGGAGCATCTCTATTTCGCAGAAATTTGATTTTCACGGGCAGTCTTGAAACGTATCCCCCGCGAAAGTCAAGGGAACACTGTACTCCTCAATACGTCATCCCAGTAGTGAAAATTGAGCTTCACGTCCAGCTCCAGCTGACTGGTGGACGGGCACATGCGCTGACATGAGATTCAGCTACTGTACATGTGTGAGGATGTGCGAGCGAGATTTCGGTGATTTTTGCCAATTTTTTGCTTGCATGCATGCACAAATGGCTGAGGTTGAGAAACACCACCCGGTAACCAGATTCTGCCATTTGTTAAAGAATATGTTGTCATTGTTTGCCCATTTTTTTTCCTATGTAATTGATGATGTTCCCTGCCTTTCTATTCAAAACGATAGACATTTGTGGATGTTCTGTGTCGGGCTCTCTGGTAGAATCCTCCCAAAAATTCACAGGTACAAATTTCAGACACACACACGTTTGAAAATTCAAAACAATGTTCTTTATAAGGAAAATTCACTTAAACCAAGCCCTCTTTTTGTATAGCAAAGAGCACTGGTCTCCAAACAAACTGGTAATTTGTACAAGTCCCTTATCAGTTCTGTGATACTTAGCTTGCAGCTGTGAGGCAATTCACAGTCCTTCTTCTTCCACAAAGTGAAACACACTTTGCTCTGGTTTCGTTTCAAAGCAGGGAAAAATCAGCACACAAAAGGTCAAAGTCAGCAAAGCAGTCACGAAACACAACGATCAGATAATCCTCCACAATAGCAGCCTCACTAATTACCACAGCCCCACCCAACCAAAGGTGGCCTCATTTTCTTTGATAATAATCTCTCAGTTGTTGTTGCCTATGCATCACTCTCCGCATGCATGGCTGTATCATTAACTCTTGTTCCGAATCCAAGGAGGAGCTAGATAATTGATCCCCTTCTGAGCTGTCTGCCACACTCTCCTCCTCCCTGTCACTCATGTCTTCTTGGTCAGAGGAGCCTTCATCATCAGATTCCACCGGGGGCAAAACAGGCCTGCAGCATGTGGATGTCTCCTCCACATCCACAATCCTTGGGGCAGGAGCTGGGCCAGAGTTAACCACAACAGTGGACTAGCATCATAAAGTTATTTAGCAAATGCATCCTGGAGAAGTTTCTTTTTTCCTTCCTCCTCTCTGCAAAATCGATCTACCTTACAACTCAGGTGGAATACTTCTCCACCTCGGCCAGCGCCGAATTTAATTTCCTTTAAATTTGAATAGCGAGTACTCTGGTACCAGCTTCTGTTCCCGGAGAGGAAATATTCCTTAATAACAAGCCATTTGGAATATTAAGTTCTTTTTGAATGTTCAATTACTCATCAAATACAAAAAGAAAAGAGAATATGAGAACGTTGCTGGCTCAGCCGAGCCCTTTGGGAAGAGTTCGATGGCCCGTTTTTTTGCCATCTGTCTGACAGCGCTATGAACGTGACAATGGAACGGAGTTAGGAGGTTGCTAAT
The DNA here is from genome assembly GCF_031021105.1 of Erythrolamprus reginae. Taxonomy (NCBI): domain Eukaryota; kingdom Metazoa; phylum Chordata; class Lepidosauria; order Squamata; family Dipsadidae; genus Erythrolamprus; species Erythrolamprus reginae. The sequence continues at coordinate 37,557,473 of NC_091959.1, read as the reverse complement.
TCTGGGGTTTTTTTTAAAAAAGGAAAAGTGAAGGTTTCGGTTTTTAAAAAAGTCTTTCACCACAGTAGGGCCTTTATGCTGGTAATCCTTAACTTCTGATTGCAACTGGCACCAAGAATTTCTGTGTTAAGGGAGATAGTGGTTAAGTGAATTATGACATTTCTTGCAACTGTTCTTTTTTAAAAAAAATTACTCTATTTATACAAACAAACAAGGAACAAACATTTAAAAACATTGGACATTTTGTGACTATCCTGGTGACTGTTCTGGTTTCTGGTAGAAGTTTAGTAATTACAAATAACTCTCATTAAATGCATCATTTCATGAATAAAGCAATTCCGTTTATTTCACTGCTCTCTTGTACTTCAACACATTTACGACATCAATCGGTCCATTATCTCTCTTCTTGCCGCATTTCTTACATTCCTTTTCCTGCTTCATTTAGACAAGATTTATTTCCTAACTACATAGCTATAAAAAACATCAGCACTGACTAAATACAATACAAAATACTTTGGCTTACATTAGCGTGGCAAAAAGCCCCTCCATATTTATTTTCAGCAACGTTGAAACTCCACCCTTCTTCTCCACTAGCCCCCTGACGTGCCAAATATCTCACTACAATATTTAACCCATTCCTCTCCTTAATATCTTCTTCCAGACCTTTGCTCTCTACGTTTCTGAATCCTTCTGAATTTAGGGTTAATCCAGCGAGCGTCTGATTCTCCCTCACTAGATCCTGAACTCATAGCCCCATCCTGTGGCTGGCCTCCCACCTGTTCTACTACCTGTAACCCCGGGCTCCCCACTAATTCATAAACCCTATCTGAATCCGAGTCCTCAATATCTTCATCATCCTCCAACTGATCAAGAGTATGTACAACAGTGACTATGTAAAGAAGGAAAGATATTTTGGAATAAGGTTAAGATGTGGTTAGAAGAGATACTAGGTAGAGACACAGAAATGAAAACAGAACTGTTTCTACTAGATCCTTGGTGGAGCAGTGAAGTACCGCAAGCTACTTCTGCTGATCTCTGTTTTATACAATTTAATGTATCTGTCTTGTGTGACTGAATAATTACCCACCCACCCCTTCATGGCACAGTAATTCAAAATGACTTCATAATAGGCGCCCTGTTGAAAAATGAGATGAAGTACACAGAAAAGTAAGTACATGATACCCAGACAACTAATTTTATAAAAGAAATCCATTGTACTAAAAACAAGAATGTAATTTGGAACTTGCAGCCTAATCTATATATAAAGTGAGCATAATTGCACACAGCTGGCGGGGGGGGGGCTTTTCTGAGCAAAACAAACAAATAAACATTATTTTTTTCATTTCATTTTTCATTTGTTTATGATCAGGAATTTTCAAATTAGCATTTCAATGCAAAAGGTATTCAAAAAATTTGGAATTTGCAGCCTAATCTATATATAAATGAACATAATTGCACCCAGCTGGGGCAGGGGAGCATTTTCTGAGCAAAATAAACAACTAAACATTAATTTTTTCATTTCATTTTTTCATTTGTTTATGATCAGGAATGTTCAAATTAATATACCAAGGCAATAGGTATTCAAAAAAGAAAATTAAGTAGCTAAAATCAACCCTTTTTTAGTCCCGGTCAAATAGACCCGGGAACAGGACAAGTTTTGCATCATTGGACACCAGGAAGGGAAAGAAAGCTAGAGACAGGTTGAGTTAAAGATATTTGGAATGCAATTACAGTGGTACCTCTACTTAAGAACTTCATTCCTTCTGTGACTGGGTTCTTAAGTAGTAAAGTTTGTAAGTAGAAGCAATTTTTTCCCATAGGAATCAATGTAAAAGCAAATAATGCATGCAAACCAATTAGGAAAGAATTAAAAGCTCAGAATTTGGGTGGGAGAAGGAGGAGGAAGAAGAGGAGGAGGACAGTTGCTGCCCAGAGCGAAGGGAGTGTTTCTTTTCTCTGGGCACTGGCAGAGGTTTATTCCCTCTCCAAGCGCCCAGAGAAAGGAAAATGCTTCATTCACTCTGGACTGCCAAAGCCTCCTTAGGCTCCACCAAAAGGCTCCTCTGGCAGCCCAGAAAAGCCCGAGATGCCAGGGTTAAAAGGGGAATGGAGGGAAACTGACTGGGCCTTCGTGCCGCTCTCAAATTCCCTGGGAAATTTTTCCGCGCTCGGGTTCTTAAGTAGAAAATGTTTCTTAAGACGAGGCAAAAAAATCTTGAATACCTTGTTCTCATCTAGAAAAGTTCTTAAGTAGAGGCGTTCTTAAGTAGAGGGACTACTGTATTTTCTAGAGACTGGATACATGAGTAATGGCTAGTAGCTTCCAAGCAAGAATTTCTTTCTGTTATGTTCTGTTTGCATATTTGTAAATCCAGCAGCAAGATTTCAATCCACTCTCCTCCATGGAAAACAGAGCCTTGAATCCTGGGATTTTCGCTGCTGGAGGAAATACACCATTGTGGCTTCCAGACTGTGCCTAGGCCTGATGCCAAGAGGGGTCTGTACAAGCCCTCCCTATCTGAATTCCTGCTTGGAACACCAGAGTTCTGGTTTAAGCTGGCCTTGCTTCTCCCGTGAAACGGACGCATTAAGAATTTGCCCTGCTTGCCAGCTGAATCCAAAAGTTCTCGGAAACAATGTGCTTGGCTGCATAATTCAGATTGGTTTCTGATTTTTCTTCTTCTTCACTTCACCCTGGAAATAAAACACGCTCAAAAGTACGGTGAAGCAACATCCTAGGCCCGTGATGGTGAACCTATCATATGCATGCCAGAGGTGGCACACAGGGTTGCAGCCAGTAATGGGCAGCCAAAATTTTTACTGCCACACTGTGGGTGTGGCTTATTTTGTGGGCGTGTGACTGGGTGGGAGAGGCTTGCCGGCCATGTGACCAGGTGGGAGTTGCTTGAACGATAATCATAGTTCAAGTGAACTGTTAATTTCTTGACTTACAACCTTGCTGATTGATTGATTGATTCATTGATTGATTGATTGATTGATTGATTCATTGATTCATTCAGTTATTGGATTTGTATGCCGCCCCTCTCCAAAGACTCGGGGCGGCTAACAGCAATAACAAGACAGCATACAATAATAATCCAATACTAAGAACACTTAAAAACCCATTATTATAAAAACCAAACATACATACAGACATACCATGCATAAAATTGTAAGGGCCTAGGGGGAAAGAGTATCTCAATTCCCCCATGCCTGGCGGCAGAGGTGGGTTTTAAGTAGCTTACGAAAAGCAAGGAGGGTGGGGGCAATTCTAATCTCTGGGGGGAGTTGGTTCCAGAGGGTCGGGGCCGCCACAGAGAAGGCTCTTCCCCTGGGTCCCGCCAAGCGGCATTGTTTGGTTGACGGGACCCGGAGAAGACCCACTCTGTGGGACCTAACTGGTCGCTGGGATTCGTGCAGCAGAAGGCGGTCCCTGAGATAATCTGTTAGTTGTAAGTGTAGCTCGCTGGGGTGACAATTTGCTTCACGTTTCCCGTGCTCTCCTTCATGGGTCGCCCCCCACCACCTCAGGCTGGGTAGCTAGGCGAACGGGTGCTGCCAGAAGCATAAATGCTGCCAGCGCCGCTTTCACCCATGCCTTCTGCTTGCACCTCAGGTGGGAGGTGGCCGCATGAGGCTGGAAGGGAGCTGGGCAGGAGAGAGGGAAGCTCGTCCGAGGCCAGGAAGGAGGAAAGAGCAAAAAAGCAAGGAGCCCAGACGCAGCAGCAGCAGCAGGGAAAAGAAGGAGAGCCGAGCTGAGTCCAGTAATCCAGGAAGTGAGAGCCGCCGATCAGCTGGAGCTGCGTACACATCTTCATTTCTGCCAGCGGAAGTGAGTTCCACCCCGTCCTGCCTGCTGCCCACTCCTGGTCGCAGCCTGTTCTGGTTGACCTACCTACTCCCCTACTGATTGAAGGAGAGCAGCATTTCAAGGTTAAGGAGATTTTGGACTCCAGGAGACAAAGGGAGAAAGTTCAATACCTGGTAGCTTGGAAGCTTTTCCCTGTATCCCACGCTGAGTGGGTGGACGAAAAGCATATGAAAGCCCAGAGAGATATTGATCGTTTTAGAGCTAAATATCCCAATAAGCCTTTAAATACACTGGCACCTCTATTTAAGAACTTAATTCGTTCCATGACCAGGTTCTTAAGTAGAAACGTTCTTAAGTAGAAGCAATTTTCCCCATAGGAATCAATGTAAAAGCAAATAATGCGTGCAAACCCATTAGGAAAGAAATAAAAGCTTGGAATTTGGGTGGGAGGAGGAGGAGGAAGAAGAGGAGGAGGAGAGTCACTGCTGAAGGAAGAAGGTGAGGGGAAGGGAATCAAAAAAATCCAAAACTTTAAGGCTTTTTTTTGAAAAAAGAGGGACTCTGAGGCTGCATGGGGGAACACGTGCCTCCAATATACCCAGTGCGAGGCTGCCTCCCATACACTGGCTGCTGCTGCTGCTACCTGCTGCCTCTTCCTTCCCATGCTGAAGGGCTCCCCTCTCCTTCGCTGTGTTGATTCCTCGGCTGCCCAGAGTGAAGGGAGCATTTCTTTTCTCTGGGCGCTGGCAGAGGTTTATTCCCTCTCCAAGCACCCAGAGAAAGGAAAATACTTTGTTCGCTCTGGACTGCCAAAGCCTCCTTAAGCGCCACCGAAAGGCTCCTCTGGCAGCCCAGAAAAGCCCGAGATGGCCAGGATTAAAGGGGGAATGGCAGGAAACTGGTCGGGCCTTTGTGCCGTTCTCAAATTTCCTGGGAAATTTTTCCAGGCTCGGGTTGCTTGTTTGATTGCTGGCAGTTGCTGCTGTTGTTGGCTATCATGTTTACTCTTTGTATATTTGGTTTTTAGTTTTTGTAAGCTGCCCAGAGACACTGAAAGTGAGTATTAAGTATAACCTGAAAATGTACAGTTAAATGTTTAAAACTGATACATAATAAGTTATATATCTTATGCTGAGATATATCTATTGTTCTGTATCGCCCTTACTTTTTGTATCCCTATTCCCCCCCCCCTTTTTTTTCTTTTTCTTCTTCTCTTAAAAAATCAATAAACTATATTATTGAAGAAAAAGGAAAAGAAGAAAGTGAGTGTGTGGCCATATCAATCAATCATTCAATCAGTCAGTCAGTAAATCGAAGGAAGAAAGGAAGGAATGAAGAAAAGAATGAAGGAAGGGAGAGAGAGAGAGAGAGAGAGAGAGAGAGAGAAAGAAAGAAAGAAAGAAAGAAAGAAAGAAAGAAAGAAAGAAAGAAAGAAAGAAAGAGCAAACTTGCATAATTCCATAGAGAGAATAGTGGCTGCATACCAAGGAGGATTTAGAATTAGTAATCTTAAATTTTTTTCCCCTGTAGCCTCGGTGACATTTAATTTGAAATATCTGCTTAGCTAACTTTCCTTTCTGTGAGCAATTTCGAGTGCATGTCTAGGCTTTATAAGTCAACCACTCTGCATGTTGCTCTTAAAAAAACGCCTTCCCTGTGAGAGCTCCCACTGAGTGATGAGTCCTTTGTGCTGGGGGGGGGGTGTTGTCTCTTCACTGCCCCACTGAGTATAAACCTCTCTTCCCCTTCTCAAAATAAAGATCTCTCTCACTGCTACAATGGGGTGCCTCATGTCACTAATACTTCAAAAGACGGGGCAGGATTTTAAAACTGCAACCAGGTTTTCCATTCTCGGCTAGCTGCAATTCCCGCCAGGCGGTTTAATATGCATAATCTCCAAAAGCTGCTTTTCAGTTTGCCAAACAGAGTGGCTGGCTGCCTTTCCACCCAACCTTACCATATACCGTAAAGCCACAGCTAATTGGAAACATGTAATGCTGTTACAGCAGAACTGCCTGCTTAGGAGTGTTTGCTTACCTCTGCAATGGTGAAGGAGGAGGAGGGGGGGATAAGGGGAGAGGGAGGAGGGGGAGGAGGAGAAGGAGCAGGAGGAGACGGGGGAAGGGAGAGGAGGAGGGGGAGAAAAAGGAGAAGAAGCAAGGAGGAGGAAGAAAGAAGGAGGAGAAGGAGAGGGGAGGAGAGGAAGAGGAGGAAGGGAGAAAAAGAAGGAGGAAGGGGAGGAGGGGGAAGAAGGGGGGTGGAGGAGAAGAAGGAGAAGAAGAGGAAGGGGAAGAGGAAGAAGGAGAAGAGAAAGAGGAACAGGAACAGGAAGGGGAAGAGGAAGAGGAAGGGGTGGAGGAAGAGGAAGAAGAGGCAGAAAAAGAGGAAGAAGAAGAAGGAGAAGAGGAACAGGAAGAGGAAGGGGAAGAGGAAGGGGTGGAGGAAGAGGAAGAAGAAGAAGAAGAAGAAGAGGCAGAAAAAGAGGAAGAAGAAGAAGGAGAAGAGGAACAGGAAGAGGAAGGGGAAGAGGAAGGGGTGGAGGAAGAGGAAGAAGAAGAAGAAGAGGCAGGGGCAGAAGAAGACGAAGAAAGACAAAGAAGAAGAAGAAGAAGAAGAAGAAGAAGAAGAAGAAGAAGAAGAGGAGGAGGAGGAGGAGGAAGATGAAGATGATTGGCCTTTGAGAGAAATGTTACTATTAATGATAATAACCTGCTAGTTTCCACTGGAGAACCCTCCCAAAGTGGTGAAGGTTGGTGTGTGTGTGTGTGTTTGAAACCTCATTAAAACAATTTCAAGTGATTTACAATTCAAAGCGATTTGAGAGTTTTAAAAGACCCATTTGCAGTTTTAAACAAAGAGAACTCTCTAAAACGCCAGATGTTTCCACCATAAACCATCTTAAAACTTCATGACCCACAGCACTGACAAGGAAACGGGGTAAAAGACCAAGAAGCAAAGATTTAATCAAGAAACCAAGTGAAAACTTAACAAAGCCAGATGCCAAACCCGCTATGAATAAGAAGTAGATCTCAAGCTGGGTGCCTTGGTGGAAATTTTACTGGTAATTATGAAAAATAGAGAATCTGCTATTAGAGTTACTTTATTTTTCTGGGGATGATGGTGAAAGAGAGAGAGAGAAGACGGGGAACAACAATTCTTATTTTTTTAAAATTGGTTTTTATATTTTCCAGGTTTTAATATTTCCAAATTACATACACGCATATACATTAATATTAATACTTATAGAATTTAGCACTCCAAGGGATGAAACGCCAGAAGAGATGTCTAGAGAAGCGTTGGAGGAGAAGCAAATTCGAATCTGACAACACTTGTAAAAGCTCCTATGGAGGTTTACAAAGTGAAGATCAGGCCGACAAGATACGCATATAATTTCACCCTGATTCCATCTGCAGAATCCCGCCCAGCCACCCTGTTTAGGGTGACTCGCTCTCTCCTTAATCAGGGGGAAGTTGATGAACCTTCGCAGGGTAGTGCTGAGGACTTTAACAAGTTTTTCGCAGATAAAATCGCTCAGATCCGGACAGACCTTGTCTCCAATTGGAATGCAGTGTCGGCTGACAACGAGTCAGTCGAGATGACAGGGACCCACCCTAGTTCATCTGTATGGAGAGAGTTTGACCTGGTGACACCTGATGAAGTGGACAAGGCCATTGGAGCTGTGAGTTCTGCCACCTGTTTATTGGACTGTGTCCCTTCTGGCTGGTTTTGGCCAGCAGGAAGGTGACATGGAGCTGGGTCCAGGAGATTACCAACATTTCATTGAGGGACGGGTCCTTTACGGCTCCCTACAAGGAGGCACTTGTGTGCCCCTGCTTCAAGAAGCCTAACCCAGACCCAGCTGTTTTTAACAACTATCGTCCTGTCTCCAACCTTATTCATTCATTCATTCATTCATTTATTTTATTTTATTTTTTATTTTTTAATTTAATTTTATTTATTTTTTATGTTATTTTATGTTATGTTATTTTATTTTATTTTATTATTTATTATTTTATTTTATTTATTTTTTATGTTTTTATGTTATTTTATGTTATTTTATGTTATTTTTGTTTTATTTTATTTTTTTTGTTTTTTTTGTTTTTTTTAAATTTTTTGGTTTTTTTAAATGCTGCCCTTCTCCTTAGACTCAGGGTGGCTTACAACATGTTAGCAATAGCACATTTTAACAGAGCCAGACTATTGCCCCCACAATCAAGGTCCTCATTTGACCCACCTCGGAAGGATGGAAGGCTGAGTCAACCTTGAGCCGGTGATGAGATTTGAACCGCTGACCTGCAGATCTACAGTCAGCTTCAGTGGCCTGCAGTACAGCACTCTACCTGCTGCGCCACCCCGGCTCTTCTTTATGGGAAAGGTTGTTGAGAAGGTTGCTTGCTCCAGCGGTCCTTGGATGAAGCCCTTAGCAGTCAGGATTCAGGCCCGGCTACAGCACGGAAACTGCTTTGATTACACTGATGGATGATCTCTGGCGGGCCCGGGACAGAGGTTTATACATGCACAGGAAGCAAAATCTTGTGAGGTGACGTGCACACAAGTTTTTGGTGGTTTTTTTTTTTTTTTAATTCCATTCATGTGCAGAAGCAAATAACCACCAAAATCTCTCGTGCACATTAGGACCCAGATTGTGGGGGCAATATGCTGGCTCTGTTTTTAAAAAGGTGCTATTGTTAACATGTTATAAGCCGCCCTGAGTCTAAGGAGAAGGGCAGCATTAAAAAAAATCGAATAAATAACCAAGCTGAAACAGAATTTTATAAAACTGAAGCTGACTTGTAGATCTGAAGGTCAGCGGTTCAAATCTCATCACCGGCTCAAGGTTGACTCAGCCTTCCATCCTTCCGAGATGGGCAAAATGAGGACCCGGATTGTGGGGGCAATAGCCTAGCTCTGTTTTAAAAAAGTGCTATTGCTAACATGTTGTAAGCCGCCGTGAGTCTAAGGAGAAGGGCGGCATAAAAATCGAATGAATGAATGAATAAATAAATAAATAAATAAATCTTGGCAGAAAGTTTACAACTGGTGCAACACAAAAAAAGATTCTTAAAGATATTAAAACAAAGTAGTGAATAGTTAAATTTACTAGATTGAATATATTACATAGTGATATTTGATAGATAAGTTTATTTCTTTTTTTTTCAAATTGATTTTAATTATTTTAATTATAATTATATAATTGCTGGAAAGTATTGGAAAGTTAAGATTTTTATGTCAGCATATATTATATAGAGATATTTTATTGATAAGTTTACTTTTCTGTACTGATCTAAATCAGAATTAGGGTTTTTTTTCTGTATTAAGAAGACTTCTATACCAGGGGTCGGGAACCTATGGCTCGCGAGCCAGATATGGCTCTTTTGATGGCCGTATCTGGCTCGCAGACAGGGCTCCTAGCACTGAGCTCCCGCTCGCAGCTGTCCCCTGGCTCCTGCTCGATGCCACGGTTTTTGGCGCTGTCCTGCTGGGCCCCAAAGACGGAAGGCAGGAAGAAGGAGAGCTCCATTCTTCTCGCCTTTTTCCCGCCTTCCGTCTTTGGGGCACAGCAGGACAGCGCCGAAAACCGCGGCATCGAGCAGAAGCCGGGGGACAGCTGCGAGCGGGAGCCCCAGGAGGGAAGTACCGGCAGCGCCCCGCCCAGCTGAAGCTGCACTGGCGTCGGCGGCAAATGTCCTTTGTGGCCCAGTGGGAGGGGGGGGGGATGCAGCGGCCGCAGGCAGTCGCAGGGAGATGGCGGCGGCGAGAGGGAGCTCCAGCTGGGCTGGGGGTTCGGGGGGGCCATGAACGCCGCCCGGAGCCAATGGCTTCTTTTGGGCTTACTTGAATTCCTGCTGCTGGTAAGCGCGCGCGGGTGGCCGGGTGGGAAGGGCGAGGCGCGAGGGGGAGGCAAGTGGAGAAGCGGAGAGAGAGAGAAGTGGACCAAAAGAAAGAAAAGGGAAAGAGAGGGAGGGAAAGAGAAATGGAGAGGAAGGAAGGAGGGAGGGAGGGGAGGGAGGGAGAGAAGGAAGGAAGAGAAAGGAGGGTAGAAAGAGAGGGAGAGAGAGAGGAGAGAGAAAGGAAGAGGAGAGATAGAAAGGAAGAGAGAGAAAGAAAGAGGGATAGAAAGAGAGAGAGAGTGAGAGATGCTCAGTGAGCCTTTCTTTGAAGTTGCCTTTCTTTCTTTCTTTCTCTCTTTCTCTCTTGCTCTTTCATTCTTTTTTCTTTCTCTTGCTTTCTTTCTTTCTCTTTCTTTCTCTCCTTCCTTCCCTCCTTCCATTTCTTTCATTCCCCCTCTCTATTTTTATTTCTCTTTCATTCTTTCTTTCTCTTGCTTTCTTTCTTTCTTGCTCTTTTTCTTTCTCTCTTTTACCTTCCCTTCCTCTATTTCTTCTTTTCTTTCTCCTTCCTACCTTCTTCCCTCCCTCCCTTCCTTCAGTCCTTCCTCTCTTACTCTCCCCTTTCATAAGTTTCCTTGCTTCCTTCCTCTGTTCCTGTCCCTTCCCCCTTTCTTTCTTTCTTTCTTTCTTTCTTTCCTTCCTTCCCTCCCTCCATTTCTTGCTTTCCTTCTCCTTCCTCCCTTGTTTCCTCCCTCATTCCCTTCTTTCACTCCTTCTTCTCTTACTCTCCCCTTTCACACCTTTCCTTGCTTTCTTTGCACCCTTCCTCTGTTCCTGTCCCTTCCCTCTTTCCTTCCTTCCTTCCCACCCTCCGTCCATTCATTCACCCATTCCTCTCTTGATCGCCCCTTTTACCATTCCTTCCTTCCTTCCGATGTGGGCCTGGGCCAGCAGAGTAGTTTGCTTTTGCACCCCGTCTCGAGCTCCCTTGGTGCCAACCCGGCCCTCCCCCACTTCAGAGAGAAGGGGGAGAAAGAGAGAGAGAGAAAGAGAAAGAGAGAGATAAAAAGAGAAAGATAGAGGGAGGGAGAGAAAGAGATAGAAAGAGACAAAGAGAGGGGGAGAGAAAGAGAGAGAGAAAGAAAGAGAGAAAGGGAGATACGTACGGCTCTCGCGGAATTATATTTCAAAATATGTGGCGTTTACGGCTCTCTTAGCCAAAAAGGTTCCTGACCCCTGTTCTATACTGAGTGGAGCAATTGTAGCTCCTTTTTGTGTTAAATGCTGTATGTCTTGTCCTGTCTTATATTTTAAAAAATTAATAAAAAATATTTTTTTAAAAAAAATCAAATAAATAAATACATACATAAAATCTTGTGAGCGGATGCATATGCACATGCCGGAGATGTGGAGGTATGTGTGCAGCTCAATTTTCGCTATAGTACGATGGTGTCGACTGTACCAATAGGTTGGGCCCAGTAATGGGCAGCCAAAATTTTTACTGCCACACTGTGGGTGTGGCTTATTTGAGGGTGTGGCTTAATGGTCATGTGACTGGGTAGGGGGTGGCTTGCCGACCATATGACCAGGTGGGAGTGGCTTGAACGATCATCATCGTTCAAGTGAACTGTTAAGTTCTTGACTTACAACCTTACCAGTGTCGCTCGCTGGGGTGACAATTTGCTTCGCGTTTCCCACACTCTCCTTCCTGGGTTGCCCTCCCGCTTCAGGCTGGGTAGCTAGGTGAACGGGTGCTGCCAGAAGCATAAATGCTGCCAGCGCCGCTTCCACCCATGCCTTCTGCTTGCACCTCAGGTGGGAGGTGGCCGCATGAGGCTGGAGGGGAGCCAGGCAGGAGAGAAGGAAGCTCGTCCGAGGCCAGGAAGGAGGAAAGAGGAAAAAAGCAACGAGCACAGGCACAGCAGCAGCAGAAGGGGGAAAAAGGAGAGCCGAGCCGAGACCAATAATCCAGGAAGTGACTGCTGCTGATAGGCTGGAGCTGTGCACGCATCTTCATTTCCACCAGTGGAACTGCGTTCCACCCCATCCTACCTGCTGCCCATCCCTGTTTGGGCCTGCAACCTTATCATTCTCTTATTCTGTTAAACTTCATCCTTTTTTTAATGGTTTAATGCAGAGCTCTTTCAAAGGAGTGGAGAAAAAGTTCACAGATTTGACAAACCCTTCTGTGGAATCAGCTCCCTTCTAAAACACGGCTGAACATGTCGAATGTTAGCAGCTTTCCGTGGTGAAAATAAGCTTCTATTTTTGTCTTATTCTGAGTTGTGTTAGTTAGGCAGGTCCGCTGGGGCAGGCAAGGAGGACAGCTGTGGCTCGATAAGGCGTAATCTGCTGCGACACGGCGATATCATGAAAGTGAGATCTATCAGCCCGTGAGTGATATTATGGCCTGTTATTTCACTTAGTGGTGAATCAACAACAGACTTGAACTGAGTGGCTGGGAAGGAAACAGATGTTTCCAATATCATCAGGGTAACACAATGTGACAGTCACGGGGGTAGGTGTGTGGAAAATACGAAGAAGGACATGTCAGCTTCTCATGCATTGCAAAGCAAGACTTTCTCCTTTCCAACAGGGAATAAAAAGAGAATAGAAATTGGAGAAATGAAAGAACCACCAAGCCAGTTTTCGGCAGCACATCCTGTAGCAACCGGTTCACCCAGCACCAGAAATGTGCACGCGAGCCATGGGCGCATGTGTGCGGTGTCGCAAAACATGGCAATTGCTCCTGCACTCCATCCACACGTGCAAGTGCCATCAAACAATGCACCAATTCACTCTTGCAGGCAGTGGTGGGCTCCTACGGTCAGCTACGCAGTACCGGTAGCAAATTTTTGATTTTTTTTTCCTTTTGTTCCCTTCTGGGCTCTGGGTATGTTATTCCTATCACAGTAAATGAGGTTGAATGTGTATGTATGTATGTATGTATGTATGTATGTATGTATGTATGTATGTATGTTTGTTTATTGATTGATTGATTGATTGATTGATTGATTGGATTTGTATGCCACCCCTCTCTGTAGACTCGGGGCGGCTAACAACAGTGATAAAAAACAGCATGTAATAATCAAATATTAAAACAACTAAAGAAAACCCTTATTATAAAACCAAACATACATACAAACATACCATGCATAAATTGTAAAGGCCTAGGGGGAAAGAGTATCTCAGTTCTCCCATGCCTAACGACAGAGGTGGGTTTTAAGGAGCTTGCGAAAGGCGAGGAGGGTGGGGGCAATTCTAATCTCTGGGGGGAGTTGGTTCCAGAGGGCCGGGGCCACCACAGAGATGGGTCTTCCCCTGGGTCCTGCTAAACGACATTGTTTAGTTGACGGGACCCGGAGAAGGCCCATTCTGTGGGACCTAACTAGTCGCTGGGATTCTTTTAGAAGAGCTGTGCGTGCGTGTGTGTACATACACTTTATATAGTAGATAATCAGGGGCGGGTTTGCACTGGCTGCCGATCAGTTTCCGGTCTCAATTCAAAGTGTTGGTTATGACCTATAAAGCCCTACATGGCATCAGACCAGAGTACCTTCAGAACCGCCTTCTACCGCACGAATCCCAGTGGCTGATAAGGTCCCACAGAGTTGGCCTTCTCCGGGTCCCGTCGACTAAACAATGTCGTCTGGCCAGACCCAGGGTAAGAGCCTTCTCTGTGGTGGCCCCATCCCTCTGGAATCAACTCTCCCTGGAGATTAGGACTGCCCCCACCCTCCTTGCCTTTCGTAATCTTTTGAAAACCCACCTATGTCGCCAGGCATGGGGAAATTAGCATACCCCTTAGCTATTGAGGTTTATGTATGGCTTGCTTGAGTTGTATGATTGCTTTATATATATAGCTGAAGGGATTAGATACTGTAGCCTAGAGGTTAATTCTCTGCCTTACAAGGCAAAGGTTGCAGGTTCAAGTCCCAGTGAGGGTATGGCTAGCTGATGAGGCCAAAATAAGGCCGAAATAGATCTATCCTAGTCTCCCTTAATTTTCAAATTCAGCAAAAAAAATGTGACATATATATCTATGTTTTTTTATGTCGGTTCACCCTGGCATATTGAAGGAACGTCACAGCTCCTTTTTGCCTCTAGGCCCAACCCAAGGCCATTTCAAGGCAGTTAATTTATTCATAGCTGACAACTATATTCTGTATGTATCACATGTTTTTTGCTTAATTTTAAAATTTAAATTTAAAAATTCAGCAAAAAACATGTGATACATATATACATACATACACACATACATACATACATGCATACATATTTAAAATTGCTTTTAAATATTGGATTTGTATACTTTGTATTGCTTTGTTGTGAGCCACTCTGAGTCCGCGGAGATGGGCGGCATACAAATCTAATAAATTATTATTATTATTATTACCCGGACGGGGGGAACGTAGTGAGGTAGCAAACATGGAGCTCCACCCCAGAGCACCCTATTTGCACTGAAAGATGTTGAAACAAAATGCATAAGCCACGCCCACAGTGTGGTAGTGAAAATTTTGGTAGCCCATCACTGCTTGTAGACCACCCGCACGGGCATGTAGCATCACAAAAACCAGCAAGATAGGATGGGATTGCACCCAGGTGGGTTGGCAGGCCCATCCACAGATCGCCACTACCAGTTCACCCAAACTGGCCTGAACCGGCTGAATACCACCTCTGGATTTTGGGATGGTGCCTGCAAAGAGGTAGGTAGTGTGATGAATTGCAGGGAAGGGGCAGTTTTCAAGGAAGTGAAACTTGAAAAATTAGAATATCGTGCAAACGTTCATTTATTTCAGTAGTGCAACTTAAAAGGTAAAACTTAATATATGAGACGCATTACATGCGAGGTAAAATCATGCTGTGATTTGTCATTTATTTTATTTATTTTATTTATTTATTTTGTCCAATACATAATACACATTGAAGAGAAAGATATGTAATAATATAAATAAAGAAAAGAATAGATGAAAAGATATAAAAGTATAGGTGAACATATTAGAAAGGAAGAAAAGATAAATGAGATAAGGAGAGACAATTGGACAGGGGACGGAAGGCACACTGGTACACTTATGCACGCCCCTTATTGACCTCTAAGAAACCTGGAGAGGTCAATCGTGGATAGTCTAAGGGAAAAATGTTGGGGGTTAGGGGTTGACACTACTGAGTCAGGTAATGAGTTCCCCGCTTCGACAACTCAGTTGCTGAAGTCATATTTTTTACAGTCAAGTTTGGAGCGGTTAATATTAAGTTTGAATCTGTTGCGTGCTCTTGTGTTGTTGCGGTTGAAGCTGAAGTAGTCATTGACAGGCAGAACGTTGCAGCATATGATCTTGTGGGCAATACTCAGATCGTGTTTTTGGCGACGTAGTTCTAAGCTTTCTAGACCTAGGATTGAAAGTCTAGTCTCGTAGGGTATTCTATTTTGAGTGGAGGAGTGAAGGGCTCTTCTGGTGAAGTATCTTTGGACATTTTCAAGGGTGTTGATGTCTGAGATGTGGTATGGGTTCCAGACAGATGAGCTGTATTCTAGGATGGGTCTGGCAAAAGTTTTGTAGGCTCTGGTGAGTAGCGTGAGATTGCCAGAGCAGAAGTTGCGTAGGATCAGGTTAACAACTCTAGAAGCCTTTTTGGCGATATTGTTGCAGTGGGCTTTGGCACTTAGTCATAATTGTGATGGCCATGGGGTACAGCTCATGAAAACCCCAAATCCCCCATCTTAGAAATTTAGAATGTTACATGCCATCAATAAAAAAAGGATTGTACAGAGAACAATATCAGACCTCTGAGAAGTATAAGCATGCATATGTATGCAGAACTTGGTTTCGTCCCTTTCTGCAGCAATTACTGCCTCGATGTGGTGTGGCATGGATGCTATCAGCCTGTGGCACTGCTGAGGTGTTATGAAAGACCAGGATGCTTCAAAAGCAGCCTTCAGCTCTTCTGCATTGTTCGGTCTCATGTCTCTCATCTTTTGCTTGGCAATGCCCCATAGATTCTCTATGGTGTTCAGATCAGGTGAGTTTGCTGTCCAATCAAGGACAGTAATCCCACAGTCATTGAAGTAGGTTTTGGTGCTTTTGGCAGTGTGGGTATGTGCCAAGTCCTGCTGCAAAATTTAAGTCAACATCCCCATAAAGCTCGTATGCAGATGGAAGCATGGAGTGCTTCCAAATCCCCACAGTGGATGAATTTATTTATTTATTTTTTGATTTGATTTGATTTGATTTGATTTGTATGCCGCTCCTCTCCGAAGACTCGGGGCGGCTAACAACAATATAAAAAGACAATGTAAACAAATCTAATATTAAAAACAATCTAAAGAACCCCAATTTAAAGAACCAATCATACATACAAGCATACCATGTATAAATTCTATAGCCTAGGGGGAAGGGAAATTTCAATTCCCCCATGCCTGACGACAGAGGTGGGTTTTAAGGAGCTTACGAAAGGCAAGGAGGGTGAGGGCAACTCTGATATCTGGGGGGAGCTGGTTCCAGAGGGTCGGGGCCGCCACAGAGAAGGCTCTTCTCCTGGGTCCCGCCAAACGACATTGCTTAGTCGACGGGACCCGGAGAAGGCCAACTCTGTGGGACCTAACCGGTCACTGGGATTCCGGAGAATACTAACAGAGAACATGGCTCCCCAAATAAACACAGATTGTAGAAACCTTTGCATCTCATTTGGAAACCAAGGACCCAGAGTATGGGGGAAGAATGGAGAGGCACACACTACAAGGTGCTTGTGGTCTGGTGTAAAGTTTCCATAGTCTATGTTGATTTGATTTTGATGTGTGTTGTGTTTGAATACAGCAATTTGGAGCTCAGCTGCTTACCTTCTAAGGCAGCCCTGGTAAATAGAATAGGAGAGGCATGGAAATCAGCTGTGCTATGAAAATTACCTGAGCCAGAAAGAAGGAAATATAGGACAGAATAGGGCATGGGTTGTGTTTCAACCCCCTGTAATTACAGGGTAATTAGTCCAGGAAGACACACACCACACGATAAAAGGAAAACCCAAAGTTTTTATAAACAAAAAAACAGAAACAGCTCCCTTTTTAAATGTCAAAGGGATTTTCTGGTACACACAAGGCACAGGTTAAATGCAGTCCAATTGCTCACCCAATAACTGGGAAAGTCCAATTCTAAAGTCCAGAGAGTCCCCACACAATCTTGAACAGCACAAAAACCATGATCTTGACGAAACAATGAATCAGATAAACTGCCATGAGGCTAAAACACCAAGCTGCAGTTTTATCTGTAGCACTAATTACAGCAGCCCCACCCAACCACAGGTGGCCTCATTTTCTCTTGTAATAATCCTTCAGTTGTTGTCTCCTATGCATCACTTTACGCATGCGTGGATGTGTCATTAATTGTTGTTCAGAATCCAGGGATGATACAGATGATTGATCTCCTCCTGGGCTGTCTGCCAAACTCCCCTCTTCCCTGTCACTCATGCTTCCTTGGTCAAAGGAGGCTTTGTCGTCAGATTCCATCGGGAGCAAAACAGGCCTGCGGCATGTGGATGTTTCCCCCACATCCACCTGCACATTCCTTGGGGCAGGAGTTGGGGCAGAGCTAACCACAACAGGTGGTGAGCAGGACCAACTGATTGTTGGAGCTACCAGTTCATCCAAACTAGTTTGAACTGCCAGTAGCTCACCACTACTTCTCCATCCATATTCCTCTCTGTCTTGTTAAAAGATTCTTACATTCAGTATTCTGATCGGAGGCCACTAAGTCCCTGAAGAATTCCCTAAGCATTTGCATTCTGCTTTGTTTTTCACGAGGTGCAGGGAATGTTAAGTGACACTAACCCCATTGTGTCTATAATCACATTAATTAATGAACCATCTCTCACCTTATAGATGCAGTGAAGCATGGTTCACTTATTCCAATGCACGAAATGAAAATTTGCATAAAAGGTTAGACGCAAGAGGGCTTAATCATTGTATGGCCAACTGCTGGTCTACAAAATTTCAATCTTGACATCCTTTCGAGTCAACAAGGGACAAGTGATACGGTCTTACTTTTGTGGAGTAGCACGCTAGATATGTTCTCTAATGCGTTGCAGCGGAGAGTCCAATGTGGGTCTTACTTCAGCCTGATTGGCAGGGACTGAGTTTAAATCTGAATATTAATTAGATACCGTCTTTAACTGCCCCCGAAGGTCAATTTTAAAAAACTCAGTCGCAGTGTAGGGACTTTGAGTTTCTTTTCCTTCCTTTAATTTCTTTTCACAGGAATAAGCTAAGTGGTTATTTACAGCAAGGTAAGTAAGTTGAAATATGTGAGGCTTCTGGGGTCACTGCCCTCAGGGGGCATCACTCCCTTTCTTATGCCAATTTCCTGTCTGGATCCATGGTCTCCGTGGGCATCACCCTAATGACAGGCAAGACGATTAGTTAGGTCACTGTCCTCTGCGGACTAAACCCTTTTGGCCAATGTGGCTTGGTGGATGTTGGGAGAGTCCAACTCTCCCTTCAAATATACTGTGTGACAGAAGAGGAAACAAAGTTGGACAAGTTATTATTATTATTATTATTATTATTATTATTATTATCATCATCATCATCATCATCATATCATTGTCATTGTCATTGTCATTATCATTATCATTATCATTATTATTATTATTATTATTATTATTATTATTATTATTATGTCAGTACAACACAGCAAACGAGATCACTATGCTGGATTTTGTATTTCATCACCAGTCGGGCGCTTCCCAAGCACCTGGGACTGCGTGATGTAGCGGCGAATTATGTTTGCCGATCCCAGTAAAGCGTCCTTTTGCAATTGACAGATGGAGATTTTGTCAATTCTGATGGTTTTCAAATGTCCACTGAAATCCTTTGGTACTGCGCCCAGTGTGCCAAGTACCACTGGGACCACTTTCACTGGCTTATGCCAGAGTCGTTGCAGCTCGATTTTTTAGATCTTTATATTTCACTAATTTCTCTAGCTGCTTCTCCTCAATTCTGCTGTCTCCTGGGATTGTGATGTCGATGATCCATACTTTCTTTTTCTCCACGATCACAATGTCTGCTGTGTTATGCTTCAGAATTCGGTCAGTCTGCAACCCAACAGGACCGACACAGACTTCAGAGGAGAATCAGAACTGCAGAAAAAAGCAATTGCTGCCAACCTGCCTTCCATTGAGGACCTGAATACTGCACGAATCAAAAAGGGGGCTGTGAAAATATTTGCTGACCCCTCGCATCCTGGACATAAACTGTTTCAACTCCTACCCTCAAAATATCGCTACAGAGCCCTGCACACCAAGACAACTAGACACAAGGACAGTTTTTTCCCAAACGCCATCCCTCTACTAAACAAATCATTCCCTCAACACTGTCAGACTTTTTACCAAATCTGCACTTCCATTCTACTAGTTTTTTCTCATCATTCCTTTCACCCATTTCATCCCACTTAGGACTGTATGACTGTAACTTGTTGCTTGTATTAATATTGATTATTTCTTCATTGCTTATTTGACCCCTATGACAATCATTAAGTGTTGTACCACATGATTCTTGACAAATGTATCTTTTTCTTTTATGTACGCTGAGAGCATATGCACCAAGACAAATTCCTTGTGTGTCCAATCACACTTGGCCAATAAAATTCTATTCTATTCTATTCTATTCTATTCTTCTTCTTCTTCTTCTTCTTCTTCTTCTTCTTCTTCTTCTTCTTCTTCTTCTTCTTCTTTTTCCTATTATTATTATTATTATTATTTTAATTATTATTATTATTAGATTTGTATGCCACCTCTGTCGGAGGACTCGGAGCGGCTCACAACAAGCAATACAATACCGGTACGGATAAGGACGCCACACCAGTAGTAAAATTGGAGCTGCAGGACAGCTTAGAGTCTCTGGCATGGTGTGACTGGAGCCTTGAGCTGGCACCCCTAGTACAGGGTCTCTTCCTTGAGCAAGGGGTTGGACTAGTAGACCTCCAAGGTCCCTTCCAGTTCTATTCTGATTGATCAATAACTATTCATTACTGCACACACTGCAAAGATTGGAGTCCAGCTTTTAAAAACAGTCGTCTTGGTTGGCAGCCAGTAGATTCAGGCCACACAAACTCATGCATCAACTTGCTTGCGGTGTGCACGCATAGGCCAATTCCTGAAGGAACAGAGTGGAGGCAAAGGTGTATCATCAATATTTGGAATTCATTTGGGCCAATTCCAAGGGTCAAATTGATTGGGTGAATCGAATGGATTTGGACGGAGTCCGACTCTTTCCTGAATGTGTATTTTAATAGCCTGGATGATTTGTGAGCTCTGTAAAATGGTCTTCAGGCTTACTGTGTAGACTAGATAGAAAACGTGGTCTCCGATGAGCTAATTCTATTTTCTCATAAAGCTAAATGAAGAGAGTCTCAAATCCATTGCTTTGTCTTGCTAATGAGAGGACAATCAAAACTGTCCAAAGTAGAGCAATCAGTGGGTGATTTAATTTAGTTACATGCCCTCTATACTAAGTCACCTAATTTTTTTCCCTACTTGATGAACATACATAAGAACATAAGAAGAGCCCTGCTGAATCAGGCCAAAGCCCATCGAGTCCAGCATTCTGCGTCACACAGTGGCCCACCAATTGTCCATAGGGATCTTGAGCAGAAAGAGAAGGCAAGACCCTCCCTTTCCCCTGACCTCCAACAAATGGTACTCAAGGGAATCCTGCCTGCCTCAAGCAACATAGAGGCGGCACATGGACATCTGTTTCAATAACCACCGATACACTTGGTATCCCTGAATCTGTCTAATCCTGCCTTGAAGCTATCAAGGCTGACAGCTGTCACGGCCTCTTCTGGAAGTGAATTCCATAAAGCAACGACCCTCTGGGTGAAGTTTATGAACATAAGTTCAGGCAGTATGAAAAAAAGATGGACCAGTCCAGAAAGATGGAGAAGAAATCAGATTTGAAATGGTGGGAAAACAGGGAATCGGCACTGTTAATGCATGAACAGAGTAATCCTTGTTTACCAAGGTTGTGCACCCACCGAAACATTTAGATTGAGATTAGTTGTGAATAACTACTCAGCCACACAGAGATATACTAACTTGAATTAAAGTTTACTTTGAGAAATAACATATTCCAATAAACAGTCTAAAGTCCTACACATAATAAGTCAGAATAACAATCCAAGTACACAGTCTTTCTTAACAGTTGTCTTTGTCACAATCAGTAATAATTAAAATAATAATTTATTAGATTTGTATGCCGCCCCTTTCCAAAGACTCGGGGCGGCTCACAACAACGATAAAAACAATATTATACTGGCACAAATCTAATATTAAAAAAACCCTAAAAATCCTATCATAATTAAAAACCAAACAGCACATACATACCAAACATAAATTATAATAAGTCTGGGGGAAAGATGTCTCAAATCCCCCATGCCTGGCGGTAGAGGTGGGTCTTAAGTAGTTTACGGAAGACAAGGAGGGTGGGAGCAGTTCTAATCTCCGGGGGGAGTTGATTCCAGAGGGCAGGGGCCACCACAGAGAAGGCTCTTCCCCTGGGGCCCGCCAAATGACATTGTTTAGTCGACGGGACCCGGAGAAGGCCAACTCTGTGGGACCTTATCGGCCGCTGGGATTTGTGTGGTAGCAGGCGGTTCCAGAGGTACTCTGGTCCAATGCCATGTAGGGCTTTAAAGGTCATGACCAACACTTTGAATTGTGGCCGGAAACTGATCGGCAGCCAATGCAGGCCACGGAGTGTTGTAGATACGTGGGCAAATCTGGGAAGCCTCACGATGGCTCTCGCGGCTTCGTTCTGCACGATCTGGAGTTTCCGAACACTTTTCAAAGGTAGCCCCATGTAGAGAGGGTTGCAGTAATCGAACCTCGAGGTGATAAGGGCATGAGTGACTGTGAGCAATGACTCCCTGTCCAAATAGGGCCGCAACTGGTGCACCAGGCGAACCTGGGCAAACGCCCTCCTCGCCACAGCCGAAAGATGATGTTCCAATGTCAGCTGTGGATCAAGGAGGATGCCCAAGTTGCACACCCTCTCTGAGGGGGTCAATAATTCCCCCCCCAGGGTAATGGACGGACAGATGGAATTGTCCTTGGGAGGCAATACCCACAGCCACTCCATCTTGTCTGGGTTGAGTTTGAGTTTGTTGACACCCATCCAGTCCCCAACAGCCTCCAGGCACCGGCACATCACTTCCACTGCTTTGTTGACTGGACATGGGGTGGAGATGTACAACTGGGTATCATCGGCATATTGATGATACCTCACCCCATGCCCTTGGATGATCTCACCCAGCGGTTTCATGTAAATATTAAATAGCAGGGGGGAGAGGACCGACCCCTGAGGCACCCCACAAGGGAGAAACCTAGAGGTCGACCTCTGACCCCCCACTAACACCGACTGCGACCAACCGGAGAGGTAGGAGGAGAACCACTGGAGAACAGTGCCTCCCACTCCCAGCCCCTCCAGTCGGCACAGAAGGATACCATGGTCGATGGTATCAAAAGTCGTTGAGAGGTCAAGAAGCACCAGGACAGAGGACAAGCCCCTGTCCCGGGCCCGCCAGAGATCATCCATCAACGCGACCAAAGCAGTTTCCATGCTGTAACCGGGCCTGAAACCCGACTGTTGAGGCCCTAGATAATCGGCTTCTTCCAAGGACCGCTGGAGTTGGAGCGCCACCACCTTCTCAACAACCTTCCCCATAAAGGGAAGGTTGGAGACTGGACGGTAGTTATTAAGCACGGCTGGGTCCAGGGAAGGCTTCTTGAGGAGGGGGCGCACAAGTGCCTCCTTATAAGGAGCCGGGAAGGACCCCCTCCCCAAGGAGGCGGTGACAATCTCCTGGACCCAGCTCTGTGTCACCTCTCGACTGGCCGAAACCAACCAAGAGGGACAAGGATCCAGTAAACAGGTGGCAGAACTCACAGCTCCAATGGCCTTGTCCACTTCATCAGCTGTCACCCAGTCAAACTCCTCCCAGACAGATGGACAAAGACGTTTAGCCCCAGTCGCCTCGACTGACTCATTGTCAGCCGATACTGCTATGCAATTGGAGTCAAGTTCCGCTCAGATCCAAGCGACTTTATCAGTGAAAAATGAGTTAAATTCCTCAGCACTGCCCTGCAAGGGTTCCCCGACTCCCCCCTGATTTAGAAGGGAGCGGGTCACCCTAAACAGAGCAGCCGGGCGGTATTCCGCTGATGCAATCAAGGCGGCATGGTACGCGAATCTTGCCGCCTTGAGCACCACTTTGTAAGTCTTAATAAAAGCTCTTACAAGTGTTCGATCGGATTCGGACTTACTCTTCCTCCATCGCTTCTCTAAACGTCTCTTCTGGCGTTTCAACTCCTGGAGCTCCTCGTTGAACCATGGGGCTCTATGGGGTCTAGTGCCACAGAGAGGTTGCAGTGGTGCAATTCGGTCAAGAGCCTCCGCTGCAGCCTTGTTCCAGGCCTCAGCAAGAGACTCTGCCAAGCTGTGGACGAGCGAATCTGGTAAAACCCCAAGCGCCTTCTGAAAGTCCTCAGGGTCTATCAGGCGTCTGGGGCAGAACCTCCTAATCGGTTCTGCCTCCCTGCGGGGGAGGATTGGAGCCAGGAAGTTAAGCTGCAGTAGAAAATGGTCTGACCATGGCAAAGCCAAAGATATCAAGCCTAAACACATTTTAGCTGTGATATATAACTACCTAACACTGAGTAGCCATTAACATTGAGTAACTTAGACAAAGAGAAACAGAGAGGGTGACTCAGAGAAATAAGCTATAAACTCTACCTCCCTCTTGTGGCAGTCTGCAATACCTGCAGCCAATTTATTTATTTATTTATTTATTTATTTACTTACTTACTTACTTACTTACTTACTTACTTACTTACTTACTTACTTACCAAACAACTCAACAGTTATGGACAGAGTCCTAACAAAGACCACATCCAGATAAATCAGAATCAGAATAGAGCTGGAAGGGACCTTTGAAGTCATCTAGGTCCAGCTCCCTCCTCAAGTTGGAGGTCCCATACAATTTCAGACAAGTGACCATCCAGTCTCTTCCTAAAAACCTCCAATGATGAAACACCCACAATCTCTTAAAACAAGCTGTTCCATTAATTGTCCAGTCAGGAATTTCTCTTTAATTTCAAGTTATTCTCTTTTTGATTGGTTTCCATATGTTGTTTCTTCTTTTCAACCCCCCTGGGGCTTGTCAAAAACAGTACTAACCAAAAGCCAACATGAGCTTGTCAAAAACAGATCATGCCAAACTAATCTTGTTGCATTCTTCGACAAAGTGACAAAATTGGTGGACCAGAGGAATGCTGTCGATGTGGGTTACTTGGCCTTTAATAAGGCTTTTGACAAAGTAGACCATAATCTATTACTAAATAAAGTAGAAAAATGTGGGATGGATAGCAATACCACCATATGGATTCAAAACTGGCTAACCACTCTCAACGTATAGTGTTCAATAGAACTACATCTACAGGGAGGGATGTATGCATTGGAGTATCCCAAGCGCTCTGTTTTAGGCCTGGTACTCTTCAACATCTTCATCAATGACTTGGATAAAGGGATAGATGGGGAATGGGAATACAAAAAGGATAAGAGGGGTACAAAACAAGAGATCTTTTTACATAATAACATATATAAATTGTTGTATATTCATTTCAAGCATTTATCTATAGATATTTACATTGTATTCAATATTCATAATTACTTATTCTCATATCTATAAAATATGTTAATTTAAGGATGAAGTAGTGGTTTGATATATGTGTTAAGAGATAGATGATATAGTAGAAGTTTTAGATGGGGTAAGGGAGGGGGGCTAGTACCTGCTAGATAGCAGGCGTATATATTTTGACAACTTAGTTTTGGTTATATTTATTAAGTTTGTGTATTAAAGATACTTGTGAGTTATGTTGTTAGTAGGTTGTCAATAGATATTGGTTGTATTAAACTCAGACAGAGCGTGTGTTTTGATTTTAGTCGGTATTTTTATTGTATATAGAAGGATCTTGATGAACTTGAACAAGGGGCACTATCTAACAAAATGAAATTCAATGGTGAAAAAAGTAAGGTTCTACATTTAGGCAAGAAAAACAAAATACACAGGTACAGGATATGGAGTCCTAGTGGTCAACCATTTAAATATGAGCCAGCAGTGTGCAGCAACTGTCAAAAAAGCCAACACAGTTCTAGGCCACGCTTGGAATACTGCATTCAGTTTCGGTCACCACGATGCAAAAAGGATGTTGAGACTCTAGAAAGAGTGCAGAGAAGATTAACAAAGTTGATTAGGGGACTGGAAACTAAAACATATGAAGAATGCTTGCAGCAACTGGGCATGGCTAGTTTAATGAAAAGAAGGACCAGGGGAGACAGGATAGCAGTGTTCCAATATCTCAGGGGTTGCCACAAAGAAGAGGGAGTCAGCCTATTCTCCAAATCATCTTAGGGTAGAACAAGAAGCAATGGGTGGAAACTAAAGAAGGAGAGAAGCAACTTAGAACTAATGCCACCCCTCTCCGAAGACAACACACAACAACAACAAACAATGCAATACAAATCTAATGATTAAAAACTATAGCTAAAAACCCACTATCATTAAAACAATCAAAATTGCACAATCTTATATAGAGCGCTGGTGAGACCACATTTGGAATACTGTGTTCAGTTCTGGAGACCTCACCTACAAAAAGATATTGACAAAATTGAACGGGTCCAAAGATGGGCTACAAGAATGGTGGAAGGTCTTAAGCATAAAACGTATCAGGAAAGACTTCATGAACTCAATCTGTATAGTCTGGAGGACAGAAGGAAAAGGGGGGACATGATCGAAACATTTAAATATGTTAAAGGGTTAAATAAGGTTCAGGAGGGAAGTGTTTTTAATAGGAAAGTGAACAGAAGAACAAGGGGACACAATCTGAAGTTAGTTGGGGGAAAGATCAAAAGCAACGTGAGAAAATATTATTTCACTGAAAGAGTAGTAGATCCTTGGAACAAACTTCCAGCAGATGTGGTTGGTAAATCCACAGTAACTGAATTTAAACATGCCTGGGATAAACATAGATCCATCCTAAGATAAAACACAGGAAGTAGTATAAGGGCAGACTAGATGGACCATGAGGTCTTTTTCTGCCGTCAGTCTTCTATGTTTCTATGTTTCAATCATCACCATACATAAGTTTTACTAGTCAGAGAGGGGATATATTAATTACCCCATGCCTGGCGACATAAATAGGTCTTCACATTTCCAATTCAATGATTTTTCCAATCAGCCTTCAGGTTTCCCGACTTGGAAGAAAACCAAATGGATTTTCCTTCCAACAGGCATTGCAATGTTACCTAGTTCCAATGCATACTTGTCCTTCCTTCAGGAAGGCTATTGAACTCTAACTACGTGCTACGAATTTAAAAAAGGAAAAGAAGAAAGAACAGTTCTCCGATTTCTCTGTTCTCTCCATAATTAGTGTCTTTGTGACTTTTTCTATTCACCTGGCACCTCGTGCCACTCTATTAAAGGCTGGAAGGAACAGAGGGCTACAAGCTATTGACCTATGAAATCCATGCCATTGTATGTGTGTGTGTGTGTGTGTGTGATGGGGAAGTTTGGATAGAGCAAAAGACCAGTTTTAACACACACATACACACACAAATTGTATTAGGTGAAATCTGTCTGCTATTAAATCCTGAATTTTGTGCATTAGAAAATTAGAAAACCCCTCGGGGTGGATGTTGCTAAGCTAGCTTCTCTTTTCTTTCATTTTTGTTTCTGATCGGTGCATCTGAAATGCTCCACTAAATTGACTCAGCACCTGGTTGTCACCAGAAGCGCTTCATCTTTTCCCCAAGCTAAACAAAACCAGAGCCTTTACATCTTTTTCACAAGGTTTTTGTTTCTTCTTCTTTTTCTATGCATTGGCTCGGTTCCTAACTTCGGCTAAGGGGTGATTTGTCAAAACTACCATGGTATGTAGTATGGTCAAAGCAATGGAAACTACAGATTAATGTGTCCAAATGTAAAATAATGCACTTGGGGAAAAGGAATCCTCAATCTGAGTATTGTATTGGCAGTTCTGTGTTAAGCAAAAACTTCAGAAGAGAAGGATTTAGGGGTAGTGATTTCTGACAGTCTCAAAATGGGTGAACAGTGCAGTCAGGCGGTAGGGAAAGCAAGTAGAATGCTTGGCTGCATAGCTAGAAGTATAACAAGCAGGAAGAAGGAGATTATGATCCCGCTATATAGAGTGCTGGTGAGACCACATTTGGAATACTGTGTTCAGTTCTGGAGACCTCAACTACAAAAAGATATTGACAAAATTGAACGGGTCCAAAGACGGGCTACAAGAATGGTGGAAGGTCTTAAGCATAAAACGTATCAGGAAAGACTTAATGAACTCAATCTGTATAGTCTGGAGGACAGAAGGGAAAGGGGGGACATGATTGAAGAATTTAAATATGTCAAAGGGTTAAATAAGGTTTAGGAGGGAAGTGTTTTTAATAGGAAAGTGAACACAAGAACAAGGGGACACAATCTGAAGTTAGTTGGCGGAAAGATCAAAAGCAACATGAGAAAATATTATTTTACTGAAAGAGTAGTAGATCCTTGGAACAAACTTCCAGCAGACGTGGTTGATAAATCCACAGTGACTGAATTTAAACATGCCTGGGATAAACACATATCCATCCTAAGATAAAATACAGAAAATAGTATAAGGGCAGACTAGATGGATCATGAGGTCTTTTTCTGCCATCAGTCTTCTATGTTTCTATGTTTCTATGTTGGACGAACAGTAATTATTTTGGTTCGCTCATTAGATTATGGGAGAAACCACAGAGGCAAAGTAACCACATCATAGCTGAGTACAACCTGCAAACTCATGCATTGTGCATGGGAGCTGAGTAGCAGTCAAGATAGATTAGGTAGCTATATCATAATGGTTTACATTTCAGACTGCATTTTCTACTATTTGAGAACCATTAGGAAAGAGCAGGGGGTTAGATGTCAGTCAGTTTGGACCAGTTTGGGTGAACGGGATGTTAATGTTAATTTGATTCAATAAACCGGTTGTTCCAAGGACTGGATGGCCCCACCAACCCTGCGCCTCCCCTCCCAAGAGTCCCCACATGGCCTGTTTTGGATGTAAGTGCAGAGTCCGTGTGGAGGCTCTGGAAGGGCGTAAAATGGGCCTACTGGAAGTACAAGAAGTCCAGAAACAGTTTTCAACCTCCAGAGGGGCTCCGGAGCCTGTGGTAGGCCATTTTCTCCCTTCTGGAGGTTTGAGAAAAGCCTCTGGTGTCTGGGGAAGGCAAAAATAGGCCTACCAGAAGTACGGGAAGTCTGAAAATGGGCCTGTTTCTGACCTTCAGAGGGCCTCTGGAGCCCGGAGGAGGCTCTTTTCTCCCCCCTGAAGGCTTGAGGAAAACCTCCAGAGCCTGGGGAGGGCAAACAACAGGCCTACCAGAAGTGCTGGAAGTCCAAAAATGGGCCCATTTCCAGCCACCGGAGGGCCTCCAAGTGCCTTTGGAGGATGTTTTTGTCCTCCTGGAGGCTTGAGGAAAGTCTCCTCCAGAGCCTGAGGAGAGTGAAAACACACACACCACACCATGGTGTGGATGCCCAGTAGGCCACATCTCCATGCTCACACCACCCAGCAACCAGGCAGTGAACCAGTTGCTAAAATTTTTCAAGCCCATCCCTAGCATCCTCACCCGCTTTTTCTCACACAAACTATCTGAACTAAGTTCTCTCTCTCTCTCTCTCTCTCTCTCTCTCTCTCTCTCTCTCTCTCTCTCTCTCTCTCTCTCTCTCTCTCTCTCTCTCTCTTATTTTCCTTGGGAATGCAACTCCTCCCTCCTGGGAATCCAGACTACATTCCACCCCATCTTTCCAGACTGAAGACTTGACTATCTCCCTCTACAGTGTACTTTGGGAACCATTGGGGAGAGGTTGTGTTCACCCTCTTTCTCTCACACATAATATCCAGGTTGAATTGCCACTCTCTGGAATGTATGACCTTCCTTTTGGGGAGCTACCTATTTACTACATCCTATCACAACTAGCCTCAGGCTTTGTTCTTCTTCAAGAAGGGATGGGTGTACCAACTTTCAAGCAACTTGGTCCTTGGAGGTCACAATCTGGAATGGGGGTATGTCCTTACCCCCCATAGTAGATAGAATAAACTAGGATCCCTCTATTTTATTGATGAATTAATAGAACAATTAATCTATGGAACTGCTTGCCTCCAGAAGTTGTGAATGCTCCAACACTGGAAGATTTTAAGAAGATGTTGGATAATCATTTGTCTGAAGTGGTGCAGGATTTCCTGCCTAAGCAGAGGGTTGGACTAGAAGATCTCAAAGGTCCCTTCCAACTCTGTTATTCTACTATATTACTGGATGTAAAGCTGTTATATTTCTCACTTTCTGCTTCTGAGAAACATTTTGCTCTTAGAACATTTTAGAATTTTAGAATAGAATAGATGTGGATGGGACCTTGGAGATCTTCTAGTCCATCCCGGGTCCCTGGAGAGGGGTGGCATACAAGTCAATAATAATAATAATAATAATAATAATAATAATAATAATAATAATAATAATGACTAATACTGGGGCGGCCGAAGAACAGGCCATTAGAACAAATGTTGTCAAAGCCAGAATTGAAAAATCAACAGACGATCCAAAGTGCAGACTCTGTAAAGAAACAGATGAAACAATCGATCACATACTCAGCTGCTGCAAAAAGATCGCACAGGCTGACTACAAGCATAGACATGATGCTGTGGCACAGATGATCCACTGGAACTTGTGCCGGAACTACCATTTACCAGTGGCAAAGAACTGGTGGGATCATAAGCCCGAAAAAGTGGTTGAAAATGAGCAAGCAAAACTACTGTGGGACTTCTGACTTCAGACTGACCGAATTCTGAAGCATAACACACCAGACATTGTGATCGTGGAGAAAAAGAAAGTATGGATCATCGACATCGCAATCCCAGGAGACAGCAGAATTGAGGAGAAGCAGCTAGAGAAATTAGTGAAATACGAAGATGTAAAAATCGAGCTGCAACAACTCTGGCATCAGCCAGTGAAAGTGGTCCCAGTAGTCCTTGGCACGCTGGGTGCAGTGCCAAAGGATCTCAGCGGACATTTGAAAACCATCGGAATTGACAAAATCTCCATCTGTCAATTGCAAAAGGCCGTTTTACTGGGATCGGCAAACATAATTCACCGCTACATCACGCAGTCCTAAGTGCTTGGGAAGTGTCCGACTGGTGATGAAATACGAAATCCAGCATAGTGATCTCATTTGCTGTGTTGTACTGAAATAATAATAATAATAATAATAATAATAATAATAATAATAATAATAATAATAATAATAATCCCCCTGCTCAAGCAGGAGAACCTATACCATTTTAGATAAATGTTGTCCAAGATGTTCCTTATATAGTTTAGTCTCCAGGCCTTTGATCATCTTAGTTGCTCTTGTCCGAACTTTCCCCAAAAGTCTCAGCATCTTTTTTGTAGTATGGTGTCTTTTTGGATCCAAAATTTCTCTTCTGGAGTTTGGCTATTCTTGCCAACTTAGTGTCATTTACAAATTTGATGAGTTCCCCTTCTATTCCTTTATTTAACTCATTTATGAAGATATTGAAGAGTACTAGGCCCAAGATGGAACCTTATGGTACCTCACTGATTACTTTATGGTAGATGAGCCGGGGTGGCGCAGCAGGTAGAGTGCTGTACTGCAGGCCACTGAAGCTGACTATAGATCTGAAGGTCAGCGGTTCAAATCTCATCACCGGCTCAAGGTTGACTCAGCCTTCCATCCTTCCGAGGTGGGTAAAATGAGGACCCGGATTGTGGGGGCAATATGCTGGCTCTGTTAAAAAGTGCTATCGCTAACATGTTGTAAGCCGCCCTGAGTCTAAGGAGAAAGGCGGCATAAAAATCAAATAAGTAAGTAAGTAAGTAAGTAAGTAAGTAAGTAAGTAAGTAAGTAAGTAAGTAAATAAATAAATAAATAAATAAATGTAGTACCATTAAGGATTACTTGTCGAGTAAGGTTTGTCAGCCAATTACAAATCCATCTGGTGTCTATTCCATATTTTTTTAGCTTCCCAAGAAGTAGGTTGTGGTCTACTTTGTCAAATGCCTAGCTGCCAATGAGAAGGCAGTTCTAGACTAGCAAGCTTCGATTGTTATCTGACTGCCTGTAAATGTCTTTCCGTTGCAGCAGAGAAAGACTAGCAGGAGGTAAATTAAAAATAAAAGCAAAACAAATACTGTAGACGCCAAGCCTGCTTCATAAATATTCCTCCGAATGTAAAATATGGATGTGTTGTAGTTGCCAAGAAGTTGGGTCAGTGAATGAAGTTGTTAATCAGGACTTAGCAAGCTGAAAGTCACTTTTTCCAATAGGGAAGATTTAGTCCCCAAAAGCTGAGAATTGAACACAAAGAATGGGGTTTTGAGGTTTTTTTAAAAAAAGCTTTAATGCTCCTTCAAGACCGAGGTTCCTTGACTAAATCTTCTGACCCACTCTGAAATTGTGTCTGAGGATTTTTAAAATCCCCACCTACAAGTTTAAAATGAATTATCAAAGCTGACAAAAGCATACAGGATGCCATTTTAGTAAAAAAGTTTGAGAAGGTAGAATTACACTGCAGGAAAAAACACAGTTTGGGAGGTTCTGCAACAGTTGAATGCTGAGAAACATCTTGATCGGGAAGTCCTTTAAGTGGGGTGGTGGTAGGTAGGATCTCCCAAACAGTAGTAGCTTACTCTTTTTGTAATCCTGATCGTGTAGGAAGTTAGCAAACAGTAGTAGCTTACTCTTTTTGTAATCCTGATCGTGTAGGAAGAATGGCCCTTCTTCTAGAAAAATGAAATATACTTGAAAATATTTAAAAGGCAGAATATTGCATAGAATAGCTTCAGAAACATTCTTTTCGGCAGAAAAAAGACTCACTCCAAGTAAGCCCGACATTCCTTGTGCCATTAAGGAATGGCCCAGCTCTGGGAGAAGGAGCATGGCCAACACCGCAGTGCTATGAAGTTCCCCACGCTCCACTGGGGAACTCTGATTTCCACGCTGCCAAGAGACCCAGTTCAGTCAGAACTGGGCCAGAACCACCCTTTAGGGGTGGGGGGAAAGAGAGGTACCTGCTGGTAATTGGAGGGGGGATAAACCCCCTCCAGGGACCCAGCTTTGTCCTCTGCAGCAAATGGAAGATTTGATTTGATTGGATTGGATTGGATTTGTATGCCGCCCCTCTCCGTAGACTCGGGGCGGCTAACAACAGTAGTAAAACAGCATATGACAATCCAATATTAAAACAGTTAAAAACCCTTATTGTAAAACCAAACATACATACAGACATACCATGCATAAAATTGTAAAGGCCTAGGGGGAAAGAGTATCTCTGTTCCCCCATGCCTGGCGGCAGAGGTGGGTTTTTAGAAGCTTACGAAAGGCAAGGAGGGTGGGGGCAATTCTAATCTCTGGGGGGAGTTGGTTCCAGAGGGTCGGGGCCGCCACAGAGAAGGCTCTTCCCCTGGGTCCCGCCAAGCGACATTGTTTAGTTGACGGTACCTGGAGAAGACCCACTTTGTGGGACCTAACTGGTCGCTGAGGATTCGTGCAGCAGAAGGCGGTCCCTGAGATGTTGTCCTTGCTGCAGTGGCCACAAATGACAGGATTAAATTAGAAAGATTGGAGTCAATTTGGAAGAAGATTCTACAGCTAAGTGCTGGAGAGTGTGAAGAAAACAGAACCTGGTGATTGATTTCACCAAAAGAAAACACCAGAAAAGTAAATATGCTCTGTCCTTCATATCGGCAAAAAGAATCAGAACACCAAATACAAGCTGAATAAACAAGACGTTGCAGATGACCCTCACTCTCTCAAAGATCTTGGAAAACTCACATCAAATGACTTAAGTGCCAAAGCCTATTGCAACAACATCGCCAGAAAGGCTTCAAGAGTTGTTAACCTAATCTTACGTAGCTTCTTCTCCAGTAATATCACACTACTAACCAGAACATACAAAACATTTGCCAGGACAATCCTTGAATACAGCTCATATGTATGGAACCCACACCACATATCGGACAGAAATACATGAGAAACTATGCCGTGATACTTTATTAGAAGATCCCTCCACTCTTCTACTCACAACGGAATACCTAATGCAACCAGACTTGAAATCCTAGGCTTTAGAAAGCTTAGAACTACGTCGCCTTCGGCACCACCTAAGCATAGCTTATAAAATCATCTGCTATAACATCCTTCCTGTCAACAACTGCTTCAGTTTCAGCCACAACAATACATGAGCACACAACAGATACAAAGTGAACTGCCCCAAACTTGACTGTAGAAAAAACAACTTTTAGCAACAGAGTGGTTAATGCCTGGAACTTACTACCTGATTCTGTGGTTTCACCACCAAACCCCCAAAACTTTGCTCTTAGACTGTTCACTATTGACCTCACCTGATTCCTAAGAGGTCAATAAGGGGCATGCATAAACACACCAGTGTGCTACCATCCCTGTCCAATTGATCCCTCTTATCAGGGTCTAGGATGTTTAGCCCCCTCCACTTGGCTGAGCCTGTTCCGTCCCCAGCCTTCTGCCCCACAGCAATTGGTTGCTGCCTTTTCTCCCTGGCCTTTTCGACGAATGGGCTCAAAAGCATTTTAGCCCCGGCCTTTTGGACACAGGGGACACTTAGCCACCAGCCAATTAGAGGATTTGTTACTTTTCATTCCTCTCCACTCTGCCTGCCCTCGTGTCTGGAAACAGCCTTTTTAGGAGAAGGAGCGAGATTTTTATATTTTTGCCTTATTTATTTATTTTATTTATTTATTAGATTTGTATGCCGCCCCTTTCCGTAGACTTGGGGCAGCTCACAACATAATAAAACAATTCATAACAAATCTAATAATTTACAATTTAAAATTTAAAGTAGTTAAGAAAACCCCATTTTTAAGCAGACATACCAACAAACATACCATACATAAATTATATAGGCCCGGGGGAGATATCTCAATTCCCCCATGCCTGACGACAAAGGTGGGTTTTGAGGAGTTTACGAAAGGCAAGGAGTGTAGGGGCAGTTCTAATCTCTGGGGAGAGCTGGTTCCAGAGAGTCGGGGCCGCCACAGAGAAGGCTCTTCCCCTGGGGCCCGCCAACCGACATTGTTTAGTTGACGGGACCCGGAGAAGGCCGACTCTGTGGGACCTAATCGGTCGCTGGGATTCGTGCAGCAGAAGGCGGTCTCGGAGATATTCTGGTCCGATGCCATGAAGGGCTTTATAGGTCATAACCAACACTTTGAATTGTGACCGGAAACTGATCGGCAACTAATGCAGACTGCGGAGTGTTGGTGTAACATGGGCATTTTTGGGAAATCCCATGATAGCTCTCACAGCTGCATTCTGCATGATCTGAAGTTTCCGAACACTTTTCAAAGGTAGCCCCATGTAGAGAGCATTACAGTAGTCGAGCCTCGAGGTGATGAGGGCATGAGGGCCTTCCCCTTCTCCTCCTTGCTTGTTTCCTGGTTTTTTCCCCTCAACCCCAACCCCATTCTGATTATTGATTATTCCTGTCAATATTTGCCTTCTGTTCCTCTTTCTCCTCTTTTTTCTTCAATGAGCCTCTGCCTCCCGTTCCCCCCACCCCACAGCTGTCATTGTTGAGCTGTGTGAAATAATTCTGCTTTGTCCGGTGTTTCTTTCTTGCACCCTGAATTACCTGGAATTTATGTGTAGGTAGCCAAAAAACAAAACAAAACCTGGCTTAGTTTGAAAAGAGCGTTTCTCCAGCCAAGTGTTTTGTATATACAATAATACCTCGTCTTACGAACCTAATTGGTACTGGAAGGAGGTTCATAAGGCGAAAAGTTCGTAACACGAAACAATGTTTCCCATTGGAAACAATGTAAAAGCGATTAATGCATGCAAGGGGGGGGAAATTGCAAAATGGCGCTCCGCTGGGTGCCGCCGCCCAGCTGTCACCTTCTTAAACAGCAGGGGGGCTTCTTGGCGTTCTCCCGAACCCGAACCCAGAAGTTTGGCAAAAGTTCGGGTTCAGGTTTGGGTTCCGGAGGCCGCCGAGAAGTGCCCGGCTGTTTCAGAAGGTTATAGCTGGGCGGCGGTGCTCGGCGGAGCGCCGTTTTTGTGATCGGTGGCGGCATTTTCAGACAATCTGGAGGCTGGAAAGGAGGTGGGGAACCCCAATAGGGAATTCCATGGGTGGAGCTTTGACGTCACGAAGATGTCCTTCCTGGTTGGCCGAAATGTGGGCTCCGGAACCTGAACCCGAACTTTTGCTGAACTTCCAGGTTCGGGTTCGGGATAACACCGAGAAGTCCCCCTGCTGTTTAAGAAGGTGACAGGTGGACGGCGGTGCTTCTCGGCGGCCTCCCGAACCCGAAAAGTTTGGGTTCGGGTTCGGGAGAATGCCGAGAAGACCCCTGACTGTTTTAAAAGGTGACAGCCGGGCAGTGCTGCCCAGCGGAGCGCCATTTTGCGATCTGCGGTGGGTTCATAAGGCGAAAAAAGTTCGTAAGAAGAGGCAAAATTTTTCTGAACCCCAGGTTCGTATCTCGAAGTGTTTGTATCACGAGGGGTTCGTATCACGAGGTACCACTGTATTGTCTTGAAAGCAGCTGTATTTTTTGATGAGCCTCTGCTACCCGTTAAGTGACCTTGGGTTTGGTATATGTTTAACATTTATGTTAAAGGCAGAGGCTCGGCCAAGTGGAGGAGGCTAAACATCCCATTCGGCTCTTATCAGTACCCATCTTATGTATATAAACAATGTTATATCTATGTATATTACAAATACAGTGATACCTCGTCTTACAAACCCCTCGTCATACAAACTTTTCAGCATCACAAAAACACAGAAGTCCGGAGGTGGGGTTTCCCATGGAGGGGAGCCTCAGGGGAATCCCAGCAGCACAAAAATGGGTGCTTCGGCTGGCAAAAGGGGTGAGTTTTGGGCTTGCACGCATTAATCGCTTTTCCATTGATTCCTATGGGAAACATTGTTTCGTCTTACAAACTTTTCACCTTACAAACCTTGTCCCAGAACCAATTAAGTTCGTAAGACGAGATATCACTGTACGTACTTCAGATCGTGCAGAATGCAGCTGTGAGAGCAATCATTGGCTTCCCTGGGTATGCCCATGTTACACCAACACTCCGCAGTCTGCATTGGTTGCCGATCAGTTTCCGGTCACAATTCAAAGTGTTGGTTATGACCTATAAAGCCCTTCATGGCATTGGGCCAGAATATCCCCGGGACCGCCTTCTGCCGCACGAATCCCAGTGACCGATTAGGTCCCACAGAGTTGGCCTTCTCTGGATCCCGTCAACTAAACAATGCCATTTGGCAGGACCCAGAGGAAGAGCCTTCTCTGTGGCGGCCCCGACCCTCTGGAACCAGCTCCCCCTGGAGATTAGAACTGCCCCCACCCTCCTTGCCTTTCGTAAACTCCTTAAAACCCACCTTTGCCATCAGGCATGGGGGAATTGAAAAATCTCCCCCGGGCTTATACAGTTTATGTATGGTATGCTTGTGTGTATGTTTGCTTTTAATAATGGGGTTTTTAGTGTTTCTTTTAAATTATTAGATTTGTTATATATTGTTTATTATTGCTGTGAGCCACCCTGAGTCTACGAAGAGGGGCGGCATACAAATCAATCAAACAAACAAACAAACAAACAAATAAATCTATCCAGTTACCCTACTTATTAAATATGATGACTTGAGAATTTTTGAAACCCTAATTCCAATTTGAAAATGGATCTAATAAGAATGGCACTTGAACGGTGTGGCCAAACCAATCTGGACTGCAACAGTCAGTTTGGAATTGCTTGCTTCTGCCTAAGCATTATTAAAATATTATTTTGGGATGGCGTTTTATCTTTCTTTGCCATTGCCACCGCCACCCCCGATGCTTTATGTTTGCAATTCAGCCTCAAGCAGTTTGGTTACAGAGCATGGAGGAAGGATGTGCATTTATTTTTCCCTTTTTTCCTTCTTTCATTTTGTAGAAAGTCAGCACCCGCCCTCCTAGAAGAATGAAATATTCTGAGGAATATTGAAAAAGGCAGAATACTACATTTCCCTAAATGAGAAATGGAGAAACATGGGGGTGGGTGGGGTGGGTGGGTTTAGAGGCAGGAAACAGGTGCAGTTTCCTAATAGTCCCCAGCAAATATTGAGCTGCGGCAGCTTTTCGAAATGCAGATTTGGTAATCCATTCAAGACAATATATTTCAAAACTCCCTTCTGAACAATGGTAAAATTAGCTTTCGCTCAAGATCCAACACTGGGCAAAGCAGAG
Organism: Erythrolamprus reginae; assembly: GCF_031021105.1. Classification (NCBI taxonomy): domain Eukaryota; kingdom Metazoa; phylum Chordata; class Lepidosauria; order Squamata; family Dipsadidae; genus Erythrolamprus; species Erythrolamprus reginae. Next base: position 37,520,464 of record NC_091959.1, on the reverse strand, counting down.
GTCAAACCCAGGAGGTTCTGGAGAACCAGTAGTGGAAATATTGAGTAGTTCAGAGAACCTATAGCAGAAATTTTGAGAAGTTTTGAGAACAGGTAAATACCATCTCTGGCTGATCCCAGAATGGATCAGGGGATCCATTCTGGGATCAGAGGAAATGGGATATTGCAGTATCTTTCCCCTGGAGTTTGGATGGGAATGGTGGTTTTTCAGTATCCTTATAATATAATGATAATTTATTAGATTTATATGATGCCCCCCTCTGAAGACTCGGAGGGGCTCACAAGAGCGATAATCAATGTGACAAATCCAATACTTAAAAAAACATCTTAAAAAACCCATATCATTAAAAGCCATACAATTCAATCATACCATACATAAATAAATCACATTAGCCAGAGGATGCCTCAAGTACCCCATGCCTGGCGGCATAGGTGGGTCTTCAGTAACTTACAAAAGGCAAGGAGGGTGGGGGCAATTCTAATATCTGGGGGGAGTTGATTCCAGAGGGCCGGGGCCGCCACGGAAAAGGCTCTTCCCCTGGGGCCCACCAGATGACATTGTTTAGTCGATGGGACCTGGAGAAGGCCAACTCTGTGGGAGCTAATTGGTTGCTGGGATTCGTGCAGCAGAAGGCGGTTCTGAAGGTATTCTGGTCCAATGCTATGAAGGGCTTTATAGGTCATTACCAACACTTTGAATTGTGACCAGAAACTAATCAACAACAAGTGCAGGCCGCGGAGTGTTGACGAAAGGTGGGCAAATCTAGGAAGCCCCACGATAGCTCTTGCAGCAGCAGTTCAAATCCCACCACTGTTTCGAGCTTGACTCAACCTTCCATCCTTCCAAGGTGGGTAAAAAGAGGACCCAGATTGTTGGGGGCAAGAGATTGATTTGGTAAAACCACTTAGAGAGAACTGTAAAACCACTATGAAGTGATATATAAGTCTAAATGCTATTGCTATTGCTCCTTTGCTTCCTGGACTCCTTGACTTGCCCTGCTATACTTATTTATTTATTTAATTTATTTATTAGATTTGTATGCCGCCCCTCTCCAAAGACTCGGGGCGGCTAACAACAATATAAAAAGACAATGTAAACAAATCTAATATTAAAAACAATCTAAAAAAACCCCAATTTAAAGAACCGCTCATACATACAAGGGTGAGATCATCCAAGGGCATGGGGTGAGGTATCATCAATATGCCGATGATACCCAGCTATACATCTCCACCCCATGTCCAGTCAACGAAGCAGTGGAAGTGATGTGCCGATGCCTGGAGGCTGTTGGGGCCTGGATGGGTGTCAACAAACTCAAACTCAACCCAGACAAGACGGAGTGGCTGTGGGTCTTGCCTCCCAAGGACAATTCCATCTGTCAATCTATTACCCTGGGGGGGGGAACTATTGACCCCCTCAGAGAGGGTCTGCAACTTGGGCGTCCTCCTCGATCCACAGCTGACATTGGAACATCATCTTTCGGCTGTGGCGAGGGGGGCGTTTGCCCAGGTTCGCCTGGTGCACCAGTTGCGGCCCTATTTGGACAGGGAATCACTGCTCACAGTCACTCATGCCCTCATCACCTCGAGGTTCAATTACTGCAACGCTCTCTACATGGGGCTACCTTTGAAAAGTGTTCGGAAACTTCAGATCGTGCAGAATGCGGCCGCGAGAGCCATCGTGGGGCTTCTAGATTCAACCACGTTTCTGCAACACTCCGCGGCCTGCACTGGCTGCCGATCGGTTTCCGGTCACAATTCAAAGTGTTGGCAATGACCTTTAAAGCCCTACATGGCATTGGGCCAGAATACATCCGGAACCGCCTTCTACCGCACGAATCCCAGTGGCCGATAGGGCCCCACAGAGTTGGCCTTCTCCGGGTCCCGTCGACCAAACAATGTCGTTTGGCGGGCCCCAGGGGAAGAGCCTTCTCTGTGGCGGCCCCAGCCCTCTGGAACCAACTCCCCCCAGAGATTAGAAAGGGCCCCACCCTCCTTGTCTTTCGCAAATTACTTAAGGCCCACCTTTGTCGCCAGGCATGGGGGAGTTAAGTTATCCTTTCCCCCTAGGCTATTACAAGTTATGCATGGTATGTTTGTGTGTATGTTTGGTTTTTTATAATAAGGGTTTTTTAGTTGTTTTTATTAATTGGATTGTTCATGTTGTTTTACCACTGTTGTTCGCCGCCCCGAGTCTGCGGAGAGGGGCGGCATACAAATCCAATGAATAAAATAAATAAAATAATAAATACAAGCATACCATGTATAAATTCTATAAGCCTAGGGGGAAGGGAAATTTCAATTCCCCCATGCCTGATGACAGAGGTGGGTTTTAAGGAGCTTGCAAAAGGCAAGGAGGGTGGGGGCAACTCTGATATCTGGGGGGAGCTGGTTCCAGAGGGTCGGGGCTGCCACAGAGAAGGCTCTTCTCCTGGGTCCCGCCAAACGACATTGCTTAGTCGACAGGACCCGGAGAAGGCCCACTCTGTGGGACCTAACCGGTTGCTGGGATTCGTGCGGCAGAAGGCGGTCCCGGAGATATTCTGGTCCGATGCCATGAAGGGCTTTATAGCTCATAACCAACACTTTGAATTGTGACCGGAAATTGATCGACAACCAATGCAGACTGCGGAGTGTTGGTGTAACATGGAAGAAAGGGAGAGAGAGAAGGAGTGGGAGAGGGAGAGAAATAGAGAGAAGGAGAGAGGGAGAGAGAGGGGGAGAGATGGACTTCTTGCTCTGAAGCCATGGTGCTCACAGCGTTGGGCTGGACTATTTGCAGCCAGAGGTATGTGATCACTTCTGGGACTTGCCAGAAACGTGGGAGCATTTGGGGCAATTTGGATCAATAAGGAGGTGGTTTGAACTGCCAGCTGCCTCTGTTGCCTCCGTGCCATGCCTGGGATCATCACACCTGTATTAACTGATGCCAAGAGCACATGTATTGATTAAAAAAAAACACCCTTTGGCTTTACAGCAGGCAATCCTTTTTCCATAACTGCAGCTCTGCCTCTGCTGACTGTATAAACTCACAGGTAAAAGCCAAAGAGGTTATAAATAGCACCCACCACAAGAAAAATAAAATAAAATAAAACCAGTCATCTTTGAAGCCAGGCACACATATTATATGCCTCCTAGAATTCTAAAGTTTTATGGAGCAAGTCAAGCCAGATATTTCTTCCTTTGTTAAAAAAATCCACCCTTATAAAAGATGCTTTCCATCTTTTGTGCTTGTCTAGTAGGCAAACAACCATGTAAAATATTTGACTGTAAGTCCTACATATTTATATATGCATACAGTCACATATATACACCTACACACAGAGAGGGGGGAGGAAGAGAGAGAGAAAGGGAGAGGGAGAGACAGGGAGAGAGAGAAAAGTAGAGAGAGGGAAAGAGAGAGGGAGGGAGAGAAAGAGGAAGAAAGGGAAAGAGAGAAGGAGAGGGGGAGGAAGAGAAATAGAGAGAAGGAGAGAGGGAGAGGGGGAGAGAGAGGGGGAGAGAGAGGGGGAGAGAGAGGGGGAGAGACAGTGAGAGAAAGGGAGAAAGGGAGAGGGAGAGACAGGGAGAGAGAGAAAAGTAGAGAGAGGGAAAGAGAGAGGGAGGGAGAGAAAGAGGAAGAAAGGGAAAGAGAGAAGGAGAGGGAGAGAAATAGAGAGAAGGAGAGAGGGAGAGGGGGAGAGGGGGGAGAGATGGAGGGAGATAGATAGAAAGGGAGAGGTGGAGAGAGAGAATAAACAGAAATATAGATATCCCCCAACTTACAACTACAATGGTGGCCAGAATTTCAATTCCTAAGCAAGACAGTTGTTCAATGAGTGACATTCAATTTTACAACATTTTTTTATCACAAAACAAATCCTGTTCAAACACCAGGTGCCCAATCAGCCTTCAGCACAGAGAGATAAAGAACGTCTTCATACCATCCAAAAAGAGTCAAACAAGCCCAAAAGGAAATAAAAAAACCTAAACATCTCTTGACCTTCAATCAACGCCCAGATGAGCAGAGATTAAGAAGATTAAGACCAACAGTCAAGAAGCAAAAAAAACTACTCCAGTCAAAAAACTACCAGACCAACAATCAAACAGTCAACAACTTCAAGGAACCACCAAGAACACTCCCACCAATGGTGACAAGGCGAACTACTAGTATACCGGGTGTGTTCCAAAAGTAATGCAATTAATTTTTTTAAAAATAATTTATTGAACAGATTTGCACAAACACTTAAAATTCTTCAAAGTATTGTCCTTGGGCCTCTACACATTTTTCCCAGTGACTCTGCCATGACCAGTATGCGCCCTGGAAGGCATCTTCGGGGACCTCTTGCAAGGTCTTTGTCATGGCTGATTGGATCTCTTCTCTGGATGAAAAATGGGTTCCTTTCAGGGCTGCCTTAATCCGAGGGAACGAAAAGAAGTCTGCTGGGGCGACATCAGGACTATAGGGGGAGTGGGGCAGCATGGGCACCTGGTGTTTGGCCAGGAACTCACGGACTCGTAGCGCGTTGTGGCAAGGTGCGTTTTTCATCCATAGAAGAGATCCAATCAGCCGTGACGAAGACCTTGTGAGAGGTCCCCAAAGACGCCTTCCAGGACACGTACCGGTCATGGCAGAGTCACTGGAAAAAATGTGTAGAGGCCCAAGGACAGTACTTGGAAGAATTTTAAAAGATTTGTTTGTGCAAATCTGTGCAAAATTGTTCAATAAATTACTTTAAAAAAATACTTGCATTACTTTTGGAACACACCCTGTATAAACAGAGATGAAACCTCATTCCTTCTTGATGATGTTATCTAATTGGGTCATGAAATGTCTCCAAGAAATCAACCAAGCTCAGAGAGCGCCAAGGACCCCACAATCCTCCTCTTCCTCTTCTCCTCCATTCCACAAATCCCACTGCCTCAGTGGTGCAGTGGTTAGAGTGCAGTGCTGCAAGCTACTTCTGCGGACCACCGGCTGCCAACAGTTTGTCAGATCGAATCTCAGTTGGCTCAAGGTTGACTCAGCCTTCCATCCTTCCAAGATCAGTGAAGTGAGGACACATATTTTGGGGGGCAATATGCTGACTCTCGATAAACCACTTAGAGAGAGCTGTGAAGCACTGTGAAGCGGTAGATAAGTCTAAATGCTATTGCTATTCCACAAATCCCATTCCTTTGTACCACTGATGATTTCCCCTACTTTAGATAGAAACATAGAAGTCTGACGGCAGAAAAAGACCTCCTGGTCCATCTAGTCTGCCCTTATACTATTTTCTGTATTTTATCTTAGGATGGATATATGTTTATCCCAGGCATGTTTAAAATAAGTTACTGTGGATTTATCTACCACGTCTGCTGGAAGTTTGTTCCAAGGATCTACTACTCATAAAACCTATGCAAGAAAACAACCAAGCTCAGAGAGCAATAAGGACCCCAGTGTCTAAAATGTCTAGCCATTCCTCACTGCTGGTTTCTCACACCACAAACCAAATCCCATGGATTCATATGTGCCGGTGCCTGGAGGCTGTTGGGGCCTGGATGGGTGTCAACAAACTCAAACTCAACCCAGACAAGACGGAGTGGCTGTGGGTCTTGCCTCCCAAGGACAATTCCATCTGTCCATCCATTACCCTGGGGGGGGGGAACGACTGACCCCCTCAGAGAGGGTTCGCAACTTGGGTGTCCTCCTCGATCCACAGCTGACATTGGAACATTATCTTTCAGCTGTGGCGAGGAGGGCGTTTGCCCAGGTTCGCCTGGTGCACCAGTTGCGACCCTTTTTGGACAGGGAGTCATTGCTCACAGTCACTCATGCCCTCATCACCTCGAGGTTCCATTACTGCAACGCTCTCTACATGGGGCTACCTCTGAAAAGTGTTCGGAAACTTCAGATCGTGCAGAACGCAGCCACGAGAGCCATCGTGGGGCTTCCAAGATTCGCTCACGTTTCTTCAACACTCCGTGGCTTGCACTGGCTGCCTATCACTTTCCGGTCACAATTCAAAGTGTTGGTCATGACCTTTAAAGCCCTACATGGCATTGGACCAGAGTACCTCCGGAACCGCCTGCTATCGCACGAATCCCAGCGACAAATAAGGTCCCACAAGAGTTGGCCTTCTCCGGGTCCCGCTGACTAAACAATGTCATTCAGCGGGCCCCAGGGGAGGAGCCTTCTCTGTGGCAGCCCCGGCCCTCGGGAACCAAGTCCCCCCCGGAGATTAGAACTGCCCCCACCCTCCTTGTCTTTCATAAACTACTCAAGACTCACTTATACCGCCAGGCATGGGGGAGTTGAGACACCTTTCCCCCAGGCTTTTTTATACTTTGTTTTATGTTTGGTATGAATGTGCAGTTTGGTTTTTTAAATAATGATAGGGTTTTATATGTTTTTTTAATATCAGATTTGTTCCCCTACTATATTGTTTTTATTACTGTTGTGAGCCGCCCCGAGTCTTCAGAGAGGGGCGGCATACAAATCTAAATAATAATAATAATAATAATAATAATAATAATAACAACAACAACAACAACAACAACAACAATAATAATATGGGCTTAACCTCCCTCATCCCTGAGAATGAACGAAGTTGGGACACAGAGTTGGCCTTCTCCAGGTCCCATCGACTAAACAATGTTGTCTGGCGGGACCCAGGGGAAGAGCCTTCTCTGTGGTGGCTCCAACCCTCTGGAACCAGCTCCCCCCAGAGATTAGGATTGCCCCCACCCTCCTTGCCTTTCGTAAACTCCTTAAAACCCACCTCTGCCATCAGGCATGGGGGAACTGAAACATCTCCCCCTTGCTCATCTTGTTTTGGTGTATGATTGATTGTGTGCTTGTTTTTTATATATATTGGGGTTGCTTTTATGAATTTTTTAACCCAAAACTGTAATTAGATTGGTAAATATTAGATTTGTCACTATGTACTGTTTTTGCCATTGTTGTGAGCCGCCCCGAGTCTGCGGAGAGGGGCGGCATATAAATCCAATAAATCTAATCTAATCTAATCTCACCAAGCTGTCATCATACAATACGATAATTCAGAATACTAGTCTGGTAGCATACTATTGACACCTAGTGGTAGTCAGAAAATGACTGAATGCTTCATAGCCTAGATTTGAAACAGAGTCTCTTTACCCAGAGAGAAATGAAGAATGCTGTCCTCAAAAACATCTTATATCCTCTTGGTAAGTATCTATTTGTTATAGATACTATTGGTAAGTATCTATTTGTTATAGATACTATTTCAACCTGAATGCACATCTTCTGGCCCAACTCAGGAATGACAGACTACCCAATTGTGGAAACACTCAATAATCCCTACAATGGCAGAAGGGTTTGTAAAGTTGATGCAATTGACTGAGATAGGAAAATTGACAACCTTGTCATTTTTTTAATAGAGGAGATTCTGTAACTAGAGATCCAACAGGGTCCAGAGAGAAAATGTTTCCAACAAGTGTCTCTTTTAGATGTGTTAATTATAAGTAACCCAGCGTTTAATTAACACATTGATCTGAGCAATTGATTTTATTTCCTGAAATATTTCATGGTCTTACTATCACTTCCTTCATCCAAGGAAGACTCATGGTGTTTGTGCATTCTACGCGGTTCACAGCCTCTTCTTTAATCTGCTTTTCACGCTGTTCCTTACACTGACATTTATTGCACACAATATCAAAGGAGAAGACACAATTCTGCCTGTATTGCAAGTAAAAGGAGGGTGCACTGGGTAAAGGATGATGGTATTTGCGTAACACGTTCGAACAGGTCAATCGCAACAACACAAGGGCACGCAACAGATTCAAACTTAATATTAACTGCTCCAAACTTGACTGTAAAAAATATGACTTCAGCAACCGAGTTGTCGAAGCGTGGAACTCATTACCTGACTCAGTAGTGTCAACCCCTAACCCCCAACATTTTTTCCTTTAGACTATCCACGATTGACCTCTCCAGGTTCCTTAGAGGTCAGTAAGGGGCGTGCATAAGTGCACCAGTGTGCCTTCTGTCCCCTGTCCTTATCTCATTTACCTTTTTTTCCTTTCAAATTTGTTCACCGATACTTTTATATATTTTCTTCTATTCTTTTCTTTAGTTATATTACTACATATCTATTGTCTTCAATGTGTATTATGTACTGGACTAAATAAATAAATAAAATAAATAAAATAAATAAAAAGTAAAGATTGTCAGGCCCCGAGAATCTAGAAAGATATATAGAATTATTTCTGAGCCATTTCTTTTATTGTTCTTGACCTATAGACAGAATCTTACCAGACTAAAGCAACTACTTCCATCCCCAAAGATAGACCGTGAAACTCTAAGGAGGAGCCTTCTTAACCCTCTTCCTTCCAACCAAATTATCTAAACCTATAAAGCCCTACATGGCATCAGACCAGAATACCTTCGGGACCGCCTTCTGCCGCACAAATCCCGGCGACCGGTTAGGTGCCACAGAGTTGGCCTTCTCCATGTCCCGTCGACTAAGCAATGCCATCTGGCGGGACCAAGGGGAAGGGCCTTCTCTGTGGTGGCCCCGGTCCTCTGGAATCAACTCCCCCTAGAGATTAGAACTGCCCTGCCCTACACTCTATTCTACCCTATCCTACCTTACCCTACCCTACTCTACCCCATCCTACTCTTCTCTACCCCCTTCCCTTCTATTCTATTTTCCTGCTTGAGCAGGGGGCTGGATTAGAAAACTCCCACATTTCCCTCCACTATTATTATTCTGTAACTTCTGTATGTAAGAGAGCAGTTAAGTTGTCTGTTGAGTAGAATATTGATTGCAACTGCCAAAACAAAACTTCAAAAGAAACAGAAGGGGTGGAAGAAGAAAAAAAAACCCAACCCAAAACCCAATAGGCAATTTCTGTGAAATCTGGGTCATGAGATTCTGAAGCTTAGCTTTTAACAGCCATCTCCTTTGTGGTGTGTAATCATTGTGGCTTGGATGAAATCCCTAGAGAAGATCTCAGAAAGCAACCTCTCCCTCGGAGGAGCTATTTAAAGGAAGGATTTTGTAGCTACAGCATTAGGAGGAGGAGGGAACGTGCTGATTTGTTGAAAAGAAAAAGGGGCGGGGCATCTGTTAAATCAATTCATCAATCCAGATTTCATACAAAATAATCTCTTTGGCTCCAGGTGGGTTCAGAGACAAAACCCATTGGATTTAGGAACCACCAAGAATGCAATGTGATGGAGTGAAATTTAAGTCTTTCAGTCGTGACTTAGCTGGTTGGTACCTTTAAAAAGCTTTAATCTAATATATTTATCAAGGAAAAAGTGACACTTTTTTTGGTGTTGGTTTGCTTTTCCCCCAGGACAGTGATGGCAAATCTATGGCACACATACAACATGTGGCACGTGGAGCCATATGAAGCTCAGGTCCAGCTAGCTGATTTTCAGGTCTTCTGGCCCACTGGGAGTTAGGAAAGAGGCTGTTTCCAGTCTCTGGAGAGGGGGTAAGAAAGGTCTATTTTTGCTCTTCCCAGACTTTAGATCCTTCCTAGAGTAAAGTGACCAGATTTTAAGATTGGGAAAGAGGGACACCATTTTGGGGGGGGGGGGGGGTGGAGCTAAAAAAAGTTTAGCCAAAAAAAATTAGCCAAAAAAAATTCCCACTCTCCCGCTCTCTCTCTTCCTCCATCCCTTTCTCTCAATTTCTCTCTCTTTCTCTCTCCCTCTTTCTGTCTCTTCCTTCCTTTCTCTTTCTCTCTCTCTCTTCCTTCCTCCAGCTGTCTTTCTCTCTCCTTCCCTCCCTCTCTCTTTCTCTCTTCTTCCCACTCTCTTTCTCTTTCTCACTCCCTTTCTTTCTCTCTCTTCCTCTCTTTTCTCTCCCTCTTTCTCTCGCTTGCTTCCTTCCTCTTTCTCTCTCTCTCTTCCTTCCTCCAGCTGTCTTTCTCTCTTGCTCCTTCCCTCCCTCTCTCTTTCTCTCTCTCTCTTCTTCCAATTCTCTTTCTCTTTCTCACTCCCTTTCTTTCTTTCTTCCTCTCTCTCTTCCTCTCTTTTCTCTCTCTCTCTCTCTTGCTTCCTTCCTCTTTCTCTCTCTCTTCCTTCCTCCAGCTGTCTTTCTCTCTCGTTCCTTCCCTCCCTCTCTCTTTCTCTCTCTCTCTTCTTCCAATTCTCTTTCTCTTTCTCACTCCCTTTCTTTCTTCCTCTCTCTCTTCCTCTCTTTTCTCTCTCTCTTTCTCTCTCTTCCCTGCCCCAATGGTGCCCGGGTGAAGATGAAGGCAGAGGGCTGAAGCAGGTCCGAAGGCTCTCCTTCTCATGCGGAGTCCCCCCCCCCCAGTTCCACTGCCCCATTACTCACCCACGCATTTGGCCTTCCTCTTTGGAGCGGGGGGCTGAGAAGGAAGAGCAGCCAGCAGAGATCTGGTTGGCCCTTAAGCTCCTCCCGGGTCGCAGGGCTGCAGCGCCGGGACACAACTGGGCCTGTTCGGGGGTGGGACAAGGAAATGGGTGAGCAAAGACCCTGCACAGATGGCCGGACGTAAGCATAGAGACCTCCGTCCAAGCAGAGTTAGGGGCAGGGAGGACAAGGCAGCAGCGGAGAGCCTGGGGGCTGGTTGGGAGGGAAAAAAAAGGGATATATTTCAAAGGGTGTGGCACGCGGGACAAATGATGAAAAGGCGTGACTGTCCCACTGAAAGTGGGACGTCTGGTCACTTTATCCTAGAGCCTGGGGAGGGTGAAAACGGCCTTCCCCACCCCCCACCCCCGTTGGAGGTCCTCCGGAGGCAGGAAAAGGCCAGTTTGTCGATTTCTGGTTGGACTGGAAGTCCTGGGTTGTTTTTGCTCTCCCCAGATTTCAGAGCCTTCCCAGGAGCCTGGGGAGGGTGAAAATTGCCTTTCCTACCACCCTGGAGGTCTTCCTTAGGCAACAGGCCATTTCTGGTCTCCACAGGGCCTCCAGGGAGGTGAGGAAGGCCGGTTTTGCCCTCCCTAGCCTCCTAGAAAGGCACTGAAGCCTAGAGAGAGTGAAAAAAAGATGTTGAGACTCTAGAAAGAATAACAAAAGAGAAGGACAATGAAGATGATTAGGGGACTAGAGGCTAAAACACATGAAGAATGGTTGCAGGAACTGGGTATGGGATGAAAAGAAGGACCAGGGGAGTATTTGCATTTGGAAATCTCCCACTTTTAGGTTTATACATAAAAAGTGGGAGAAGGGAGAATTCTCGAAGAGAGGCTTGGAGCAAGGCAGCTATGGATGAGAAGCAGAAGACGGCAACTTAATGCTTAGAATAATTCAACAGCAGTGTCTTGGAAGAGACACAGTTTTATCAGGGTTCCTCTGGGCTCTGGTCTTCCTATGAAATAATTCTACGGTTGCTTATCACAGCCTCTGAAATGAAAGGAAGAGGCACACAACTTAACAAAACGATGTCAGCAAGAGAGAGAGAGAGATGCCTTAAAAACATATGTATTTCAGATGCATAAATTGATTTGTTTGCTTTCATCATCCAAGACATGAAGGTGTGATCAATCAAATGTCAGCATATTTCCTGTGAAATTTGGTCTGGAATATTAAAGTGGAGTGTTCTTTTTATTTTAAAACTGCGGTTCCTATCAATGTTCCCTCTAATTTTTTTTCTGTGTGGGCGGAAAAGTATGGTGTCTGAGCGGCAGTAGAAGTATAAATAAATAAATGAATGAATGAATGAATGAATGAATGAATGAATGAATAAATAAATAAATAAATAAATAATAAATAGACGAACGGACGGACGGATGAATGAATGAATGAATGAATAAATAAATAAACAAATAAACAAACAAGAAAAAAATTCCCTTCTTTTTTATTAAAAGAAATTAATAATAAAACAAAACCAAAATCTATTACTATTATTACTATCTTCTCTTTTTCCATCCCTGTCTCCTCCCCCCTTGTGTGTGTGTGTGTGTGTGTGTGTGTGAACTCTTGAACCATTTCCAATAACAGGTGAGCTATTGGAAATGATTCAAGAGTTCACACACACAGACACACACAAACGGCTGGGTTTTTTTTTCTCTGTTATTATTTGGGTGCTTTTTACCATATGCTTTAAATCAAGAGTCATTTCTCTCTTTCTTTCTTTCTCTTTCTCTCTCCCCCTCTTGCTCTCTCTCTCTTTTTCTCACTTTCTCTCTCCCTCTCTTTCTATCTCTCTCCCCTTCTTGCTCTCTCTCTCTCTCTCTTTCTCTCTTGTTTTCCTTCTCTCTCTCTATTGTTTTCTTTCTCTCTCACTCTTTCTTTCTATCTCTCTTTCTTTCTTTTCTCTCTCTTGCTATCTCTCTCTCCTCCCTTTCTCTCTCTCTCTCTTTCTAACTAACTTTCTCTCTCCTCTCTCTCTCTGTCAGCGAGGGGGCTGCGAGAGTGCTTTCTCCGAGCGCTTCGGGAATGCCTTCCCTGCCTCTACTGCAGCCCCCTTGCTGAAAGTCTGGGATGAAAGCTGCGAGAGGGGTGGGGCGGGCATTCTCAAAGCGTGCGGAGAAAACCCTCTCTCGCAGCCCCCTGGCTGGGAGCGCAGAAATGGGGGAGAAGCAGAAGCTGCAGCCACCGCCACGGGAGAAGTCGCGCCCCAAGGCAGGAGGTGGCAGAGGAGGAGAGGGGGTGGATCGGGCAGGCGGGGGGCAGGGCCGAGAGGCCAGGGGTGCGAGGGGGCTGGAGGCACCATGGGGAGGCAGGGGCAGCTGCGGCTCCCTTTCCTTCTACTGCCAGTGCCTCCCCGCCCCTGCCCCCCCGTGGGCTGGCAGGGGGATGGGGAGCACGTGCCCGTGGAAAAGGATGCACGGGGGTTATTTTGGGGTGCATGTGTGCGCACGGGCGCAGCTTACGGGGAACGCTGGTTCCGATTGGAAGAAGTAGAATAATATATAGTTTGAAACCCCTGATTTATGAGATTCTTCCTATATGGGTGACTATTCCAAAGGAAACCACTGATCTGAGTGAGGCTTGCTCCTTCCCAGCTCAAACCAAGCTGCATTAGACAGCTTAATTGGCCAACTCCTTGTGTATCACAGAGTTTTTAGTGTTTCATCCTCCCCAGGGGTAAGAAATAGACTTAATTGGCTTTGAAAACAATCCTGTAATTAATATGAGAAAACAGTCTGCTCAGAGGTTGAGAAATCACTTTCTTTTCCAGAATTATTTTGCAAACACTTTGATCTCACTTCAAACCTCCAATGTGGTTTTGCAAAGGGTTGTTGGGAAAAGCACCATCTCGGTTCCGTAATCTCCAAGAAGGTTGAGGTTAAGGTTAACCTAAGATACGCAGCCAGCTCTCCATGGTTTCGCTGCAAATGAGTTTGAAGGGAGGCATAATTGCTATGTCATCTAGCTACAGTAAAATAAAAGCCGAGTCTCCACCTTGAAGATAAGGCTTGCCTGCTCCTTATCAGCATGTGGCCCTCGGAAATGGCAGATTCCATTTAGATAATTTCAATCCTGATGACCTTGGCAGGTGTCCTGTTAGACAGGACAGATTAGGAAGTGGGCAATAATAATAATAATAGCTTTTCTCCTCTTTCTCTTGGTTTCTGCTTGCGGCTGGTGTAAGGAGAGTATCAGGCCGAAGACAAGTAGAAAAGTACTGTGGGAATTGGAGAGAGGAGTTGCGTGAGATGGAAACATACTAGCCACAACAAATTTGTTCCAGAAGATTCAAGGTCATCCTTTGTACAGCACCAGCCGGAAGTACAGGGGAGGATTGTGGATGTTGAGGCAGCTGGAGTGGTCCATGCGATGAACTTGTGGCTGTGGGGGACAAGGGATGAGCCTTAACCTGGGTGGAGAACTGTCGGAAAAGTTAGTATTGGGTTGACTACTGTTTGTATATAGGTATACAATGTATTTGACATTCAAAAAAATAACGGGGGGGGGCTACAGTAATCCCTCGCTACTTCGTGGTTCATCTTTTGTGGATTCGCTACTTCACGGGTTTTCAAAGGGGGCTTAAATCCATTAAATCCATTGAAAATTCATAAAATTCTTCTACAGTACTACTGTACTCTAGTAAAGAAACTGATAAGATATCACCTGTAGTTCTAGCTGAGAAACATTATAGAATGACTCTTTAAGGCAAAGGGTGGGTTTTAAAAGTCCAAATACTCGTTAAATACATTAAAAAAAATTATCTTTCCTCTGCTTCACGGAAATTCGTTTTTCACGGGTGGTCTTGGAACGCATCCCCCGCGAAAAATGAGGGATCACTGTATTCCTAAGAGCCCTACCATCCTATCCTTTGTTGTGCAAACCTTTATCCAGTCACAGAGCTAGGGGGAAATCAACCCTGCCTTGATAAACATGAAGTATCCAATTGGCCTCCAAACCCACCAGCAGTTTCTCATTTATTTTTTATTTTTATTTTATTTGTTTATTTATTTTGTCCAATACACAATGAGGGTTTTAGTGGGTATATATATATATATTTCCATATTTACAACAGCACGAAGCTTGAAACTTCAGCCTGATGATGGTGAATGTGATTTCACCGAAACGTCGCATAGACATTCAAAATATTACACGGGGCAAAACCCGAACTCAGAACAATCTACATACATATACCCGTGAAAATCCACACACACACACACACACACACACACACATAGAAAAATACATGATGAAGGTTATAGAGGAGATACTCATAGTAAAATATATCTAAGAAAGGATAGAAAAGAAGATATAGTAATAGAACATATCAATGAAAGAATAGAAGAAGAGATATAGGAATAGAAGAAAGGTATAGGAGATATAGGAGAGCAACAGGACAGGGGACGGAAGGCACTCTAGTGCACTTGTACTCGCCCCTTACTGACCTCTTAGGAATCTGGATAGGTCAACCATAGATAATCTAAGGGTAAAGTGTTGGGGGTTTGGGGATGACACTATGGAATCCGGTAATGAGTTCCACGCTTCGACAACTCGGTTACTGAAGTCATATTTTTTACAGTCAAGTTTGGAGCGCTTAATATTAAGTTTAAATCTGTTGTGTGCTCTTGTGTTGTTGTGGTTGAAGCTGAAGTATGACATATGACATCTTCATCAGAGAGAAGTATTGATGAAGTATGTCATATGACAGCCACAAAATTTGCCCATTCCCCAAACCCATTGTCTTCTGGCCAACAGAAATAGTAACCAAGGCTTGACTCAAGCAGAGCATATCCCATTCATAAGGGAAACCTATGAGCAAAATTACATCCACAATGGCCCCTGGATAAAACCACTCTGTCCCGTCAGGGAGAAAAGAGATCAAGATGTTCTCATTCGCAAAGCCAGATCGATTTTTTTGGGAGGTGGAGGCAGGAGAGGAGGGGGTTCACTTCCAGCAGCCAAGGATGTTTAGTAACAAGCCTTTTGCACAAGGGGTGTTGTTACATTGATAGAAAGTCAAAGGTGGCAAGACAAATGACTTGTTCTATCGTTAAGGCTCTGTTCAGGAAGAGAAGTAATTTTAAGACAGCCTACCAGAAAGGGAGTGATTTTAAGACAGGAAAACAGGAGAGATCAGTTTAACTCCTTGTTACCTGCCTTCTTCTGTGCAGGAGAAACCCATTCCATTCCTTTCTGGCTGGGTCCCAAATTTTGGATTCCAGTTCTCCAAAACTTCATCTGTATGGCCAAATGTCTCCAAGAAATTGATGTCTAGGCATCTTGCTGAACTCTCTCTCTCTCTCCCTCTCTCTCTCTCCCAGCAGTTCTGTGTTAGCAAAAACTTCAGAAGAAAAGGATTTAGGGGCAGTGATTTCTGACAGTCTCAAAATGGGTGAACAGTGCGGTCAGGCGGTAGGGAAAGCAAGTAGGATGCTTGGCTGCATAGCTAGAGATATAACAAGCAGGAAGAGGGAGATTGTGATCCCGCTATATAGAGTGCTGGTGAGACCACATTTGGAATAATACTGTTTTCAGTTCTGGAGACCTCACCTACAAAAAGATATTGACAAAATTGGACGGGTCCAAACATGGGCTACAAGAATGGTGGAAGGTCTTAAGCATAAAACATATCAGGAAAGACTTCATGAACTCAATCTGTATAGTCTGGAGGACAGAAGGGAAAGGGGGGACATGATCGAAACATTTAAATATGTTAAAGGGTTAAATAAAGTCCAGGAGGGAAGTGTTTTTAATAGGAAAGTGGACACAAGAACAAGGGGACACAATCTGAAGTTAGTTGGGGGAAAGATCAAAAGCAACATGAGAAAATATTATTTTACTGAAAGATTAGTAGATCCTTGGAACAAACTTCCAGCAGACGTGGTAGATAAATCCACAGTAACTGAATTTAAACATGCCTGGGATAAACATATATACAATATATCCTAAGATAAAATACAGAAAATAGTATAAGGGCAGACTAGATGGACCATGAGGTCTTTTTCTGCCGTCAGACTTTATGTTTCTCTTTCTATGTTTCTCTCTCTCTGTTTGTGTATGCATTTTTCTACCACTCTCTCTCTCTCTCTCCTTTTCCCACCCCCTCTCTCCTTTCTTCTCCTATCTCTCCCTCCCTCCTTGTCTCTCTCTCCTTCTCTCTCCATACAGTTGCTTGGAACAAACTTCTAGCAGATGTGGTTGGCAAATCCACAGTAACTGAATTTAAACATGCCTGGGATCAACACCTTCAACTGCAACAACACACAAGCACGAAATCGATTTACAGTGATCTCTCGATTATCGCGAGGGTTCCGTTCCAAGACCCCTCGCGATAATCAATTTTTCGCGATATAGCGGTGCGGAAGTAAAAACACCATCTGCGCATGCGCACCCTTTTTTCCCATGGCCACGCATGCGCAGATGGTGGAGCCGGGGAGCGACGAAAGTTCGGAAGCCGACAGGTTGCTTTCAATGTCGGCTGCCCCTGCCCCCCCAGCACCCGCTCGCCCGCCGTTCGCCGCTCGCCCGCCTGTCCGGCCGGCCGCTCGCTCACTCACTCGCCGCTCTCCCGTTCGCTCGGCCGGCCGCTGCCCGGCTGGGGAGGTGGATTCGCCGCCCCCACCAGCCCGATCTCTCTCCGGTGGCTGGGGAGGTGGATTCGCCGCCCCCACCAGCCCGATCTCTCTCCGGTGGCTGGGGAGGTGGATTCGCTGCCCCCACCAGCCCGATCTGGGGAGGTGGATTCGCCGCTCCTCGCCGCCTTCGCCTCGCTTCGCCTCAGCTGCTGCCCGCTGCCTTCATCTTCTCCCCAAACTCCTCCTTCCCTGCCAAAGCAGCCACCGCAGTCGAGCGCGTGAGTGATGCAGGGCAGCCCAATGCCGCCGGGAGGGGAATCCAAGCCGGTGGCTGGGGACGCGGACCCACTGCCCTCGCAGCCCGATCTCCCTCTGTGTGTGGGGGGGGGGGCGACGAACCGACGATCGGGGGCTGTCCGTCCCTGTTGGGTGGTGCAGGGCAGGCACAGGGAGGGAGGGAGAGAAAGGAAAGAGAGAGAAAGGGAGGGAGAGAAAATTGAATGAAGAAGGGAGAGAAAGAAAGAAAGAGTAAGAGGTAGAAAGGATAGAGAAAAAGGAAGAGAAAGGGAGAGAGAAGTGACTCTTGGTGATGACGTATGACGTCATCAGATGGGGAAAACCGTGGAGTATTTTTTAATTATTATTTTTTGAAAAATCGCGATATAGCGTTTCGCGAAGATCGAGATTGCGAAAATCGAGGGATCACTGTATACTAAATGTCAACCGCTCCAAACTTAACTGCAAAAAATACGACTTCAG
Source organism: Erythrolamprus reginae (assembly GCF_031021105.1). Classification (NCBI taxonomy): domain Eukaryota; kingdom Metazoa; phylum Chordata; class Lepidosauria; order Squamata; family Dipsadidae; genus Erythrolamprus; species Erythrolamprus reginae. The sequence continues at coordinate 37,502,800 of NC_091959.1, read as the reverse complement.
CAACAGAGTCATCAACGCCTGAAATGCACTACCTGACTCTGTGGTTTCTACTCCTAACCCCAAAAACACCTCCTCCCATCCAAATTCCAAGCTTTTACTTCTTTCCTAATGGATTTGCACGCATTATTTGCTTTTACATTGATTCCTGTGGGAAAAAATGCTTCTTTTTAAGAACGTTTCTACTTAAGAACCTGGTCACACCGTTCACTCTAAGGTGCGTGGCCAGAAACTACTCTCCACGCACCCTTTTCCAAGGCCGCGCAAGGAGCCGGACGTTGGAGTTGGGGGCGGGGAGCGACAAAAGTGCGGAGGCCGGCGTAGGTTACTTTAAATTTTGGAACTATATAGAATTACATAGGTAAAATTAATGGAAGATACATATGATAAATAAGGGGTTTATGATATGTACTGTATGATTTTGTGAGTTTGCATTATGAGTTTAAAATGTACTGTACTTGGAAATGTAGAAGATTGATGTAAGTTAATAATAGTAAATGCCAAGTGCCTGAAAATTAATTGAGCTTGGAAATATTGAATGAAATTATAGAGAAGTATAATTTATGGAAATATATTAATTGATGCATTGGTGGTCAGGTAGGTTTTCATAGTATTACTAGATTACTATAATACTATGTAAATATTTAAGAAATGAAGACTTTAAAGCGTTTATTAATGAAGATTTTAAAGGACTTATTAATAGTTGTGGTTTTGGTTGTTTTAGTTTTAATAGTAATAGATTTTGATTGATTTGATTTTATTGAATTTGTATGCCGCCCCTCTCCGCAGACTCGGGGCGGCTAACAACAGTAGTAAAACAACATATGACAATCCAATATTAAAACAGTTAAAAACCCTTATTGTAAAACCAAACATACATACAGACATACCATGCATAAAATTGTAAAGGCCTAGGGGGAAAGAGTATCTCAGTTCCCCCATGCCTGGCGGCAGAGGTGGGTTTTAAGAAGCTTACGAAAGGCAAGGAGGGTGGGAGCAATTCTAATCTCTGGGGGGAGTTGGCTCCAGAGGCCCAGGGCCGCCACAGAGAAGGCTCTTCCCCTGGGTCCCGCCAAGCGACATTGTTTAGTTGACGGGACCCGGAGAAGACCCACTCCGTGGGACCTAACTGGTCGCTGGGATTCGTGCAGCAGAAGGCGGTCCCTGAGATAAGCTGGTCCAGTGGTTTTGTTTTATTATTAATTTCTTTTAATAAAAAAGAAGGTTTTTTTTTCTTGTTTATTTGTTTATTTGTTTGTTTGTGTATTTATGTATTTATGTATGTATGTATGTATGTATGTATGTATGTATGTATGTATGTATGTATGTATTTACTTACTTACTTACTTACTTACTTACTTACTTACTTACTTACTTACTTACTTACTTACTTATTTATTTATACTTCTATGCCGCTCAGTCCCAAAGGGACTGCCGCTCAGACACTATACTTTTCTACCCACACCGGGGAAAAAATTAGAGGGAACATTGCTTGGTCACGGAACGAATTAAGTTCTTAAGCAGAGGTACCACTGTATATTGTGTTATTTTTTTTGAGCAGTGTATTATGCAAGTGGACACACACACACACAGCCTCCTGGCAAGTAACATCTGATTACTGAGTTACCTACGGTGGTGTTGAAGTGCCTGAACCAACGCTCTTCGGTTATACACAGAACCACCGTGAACTGCGGTAATGACTATAATTTCAGCACTGATTTACAATACACCACGAGTTCAATCCTGCTTTCCTTTCCTCCCCCTCCTGATTAGATGTTTATGACAAATGGCAAATGTTCAAAGCGCCAGCTGGGTCCTGCATGGAAATATTGATATCGACGTATCCCTGAATTACTTCTAAGAAATTATAGCTTAACCACCCGTCTCTACCAAACCTTTCCCGGTTTCTTTCCACTTTGCTCTCTCGGATTTCTTGCACTTTGTAGCTCTCCGTGACCCAAGGGAGACCCTATAATCACAGGTTGAAAAGGCAGACGCTGCTCTAAAATACGTTGTGAATTCTCACCGGTCTAAAGTTAATAGTGCTTTTCTTCTCCTAGGAGATTAGAGGTCATTTTTTAAATGCCCGAAATTATGTTTTATTTTATTTATTTATTTTATCATGTATGAATTGGCGATATACCAAACATAGAAACATAGAAGATTTGATGGCAGAAAAAAACCTCATGGTCCATTTAGTCTGCTCTTATACTATTTCCTGTATTTTATCTTAGGATGGATTGTGGTTCATCTGAGTGATAGAAACATAGAAACATAGAAGATTGACAGCAGAAAAAGACCTCCTGGTCCACCCTTATACTATTTCCTGTATTTTATTTTAGGATGGATATATGTTTATCCCAGGGATGTTTAAATTCAGTTATTGTGGATTTACCTACCACGTCTGTTGGAAGTTTGTTCCAAGCATCTACTACTCTTTCAGTAAAATAATATTTTCTCACGTTACTTCTCATCTTTCCCCCAACTAACCTCAGATTGTGTCCCCTTGTTCTTGTGTTCACTTTCCTATTAAAAACACTTCCCTCCTGAACCTTATTTAACCCTTTAACATATTTAAATGTTTCGATCATCTCCCCTCTTTCCCTTCTGTCCTCCAGATGGAGTTCATGAAGTCTTTCCTGATACGTTTTATGCTTAAGACCTTCCACCATTCTTGTAGCCCGTCTTTGGACCCATTCAATTTTGTCAATATCTTTTTGTAGATGAGGTCTTCAGAACTGGAGACAGGAGGGAGTGGAATTTGCAAAGCGGACGAAGAGGAGGAGTGGGAGGAGAAAGAGAATTGGGAAGATCTGGTGGTTTCTGAAATTGGTTGGGTTTTTTTTTTTTGTGCAGATGTTTCATGACCTAACTATCATTGCTAAAAGAGAATGGAGTTTGTGGGGAGGAGGAGGAGAAGGAGTTTGCTTTCTTTTTATATGCTAACAATTGTCTTGTCAGTGTTGGTGGGAGGTGCTTTTTAGGCTGCTGGTAGCTCCTTGATTGGGATATCATATTGGTAGAGCAAACCCTCCTTTTGGAGGGGGGGACAGACACATCTCTACATAGGGTTATAGTTGAAATGTGTTCAGAAACATAGAAACATAGAAACATAGAAGTCTGACGGCAGAAAAAGACCTCATGGTCCATCTAGTCTGCCCTTATACTATTTTCTGTATTTTATCTTAGGATGGATATATGTTTATCCCAGGCATGTTTAAATTCAGTTACTGTGGATTTATCTACCACGTCTGCTGGAAGTTTGTTCCAAGGATCTAAACTTCAACTCATCCAAAATGCAGCCGCACGAGCAGTCTTATGCCCACATCTCACCATCACTCCGCGGACTGCATTGGCTACCGATCTGTTTCCAGGGACAATTCAAAGTGTGGGTTATGACCTACAAAGCCCTACATGGCATAGGACCAGACTATCTCTGAGATCGCCTTCTGCCCTTGGTTGGTGGGACCTAGGGGAAGAGCCTTCTCTGTGGGGGGCCCGGCCCTCTGGAATCAGCTCCCCCCAGAGATTCGCACTGTCCCCATCCTCCTTGCCTTCCAAAAGAGGTTAAAAACTCATCTTTGCCACCAGACTTGGGGCTTTTAGATCTTTCTCCTGACCAATGAATGTTTTCAGTATGATTGTTGAATGATTGGTTTGATAGATTTTTCTTTTCATTGAATTTAATGGTTGTTTTAACGTATTATTAATTGGATGCATATTATTGTTCTGTTTTTATACTTGCTGTGAGCCACCCCGAGTCCTCGGAGAGGGGCGGCATACAAATCCAATTAAATAAATAAAAATAAATAAATAACCCTCACTGTGGAGACTCCACATACTTCAACCAATAAAGGAATAGCTTTTAAAGAAAACGTCCATTAAATATCACTGAAGGGAGAGGCAAAAATCCATTTCGAGGTGACCCCTTGGCTCCAAAGGTCGGCAGGTTGACAGCCTTCACCTTTCTCTCTGACAATCTCCAGAATTGCCCTCTTCTGCCAAGTAATAAGAAAGGCATTTGGCACCCACCAAAAGACAAGGAAGTGGCCTTCAGCTTCGCATTGGCACTGTCAACCAGATGATTTATGGATGGCAGCTTAGCACAAAATGTGTCCCCCAACCTTCCCCCTGCCTCGCTCCTGCCTCCTCTAATTCATCTGTGACATATTTTAATGACTACAGCACTCAAACACTTGTTGAAAGGAGAAGCCAAAACCTCCACTCTGCTTTCAGCAGAGAAAAAATCCTACTGTCCTGCGCTCGATTTGAACGAGCCTGTCTTGTTTTTGCGGCTTTATAAAAACCCTAGCAAGGCCACACCTGGAACACTGCAACCAATTTTGATCACCGTGCTACAAAAACAAAGTGTTGAGACTTTGGATCCTCGGTGGTGCAGTGGTTAGAGTGCAGTACTGGAAACTACTTCTGCTGATCACCGGCTGCCAGCAGTTTGGCAGATCGAATCTCAGTAGACTCAAGGTTGACTCAGCCTTATTTATTCATTTGTCCAATACACAATACATATGGAAGAGAATAGACATGAAATAATATATATAAAGATAATATGTAAAAATAGAGAAGATATATGAAAGGAAGAAAATATATATGATATATGAGATAAAGGAAAGACAATTGGACAGGGGGCGAAAGGCACACTAGTGCACTTATGTACGCCCCTTACTGACCTCTTAGGAACCTGGAGAGGTCAATCGTGGACAGTCTAAGGGAGAAATGTTGGGGGTTAGGGGTTGACACTACTGAGTCCGGTAATGAGTTCCACGCTTTGACAACTCGATTGTTAAAGTCATATTTTTTACACTCAAGTTTGGGGCGGTTAATATTAAGTTTGAATCTGTTGCGTGCTCTTGTGTTGTTGCGGTTGAAGCTGAAGTAGTCATTGACCGGTAGTAGTCATTCCATCCTTTCAAGGTCGGTAAAATGAGGACCCAGATTGTTTGGGGCAATATGCTGACTCTGTAAACTGCTTAGAGAGGGCTGTGAAGCACTAAAACTGTCTGCACTGTCTGCATTGGTTGCTGATCAGTTTCCGGTCACAATTCAAAGTGTTGGTTATGACCTATAAAGCCCTTCATGGCACCGGACCAGATTATCTCCGGGACCGCCTTCTGCCGCACGAATCCCAGCGACTGGTTATGTCCCACAGAGTTGGCCTTCTCCGGGTCCCATCAACTAAACAATGTCATTTGGCGGAGTCCAGGGGAAGACCCTTCTTTGTGGCGGCCCCGGCCCTCTGGAACCAGCTCCCCCTGGAGATTAGAACTGGGCATACCTTGGGAAGCCCATGATTGCTCTCGCAGCTGCATTCTGCACAATCTGAAGTTTCTGAATGCTCTTCAAAGGTAGCCCCATGTAGACAGTATTACAGTAGTCGAGCCTCGAGGTGATGAGGGCATGAGTGACTGTGAGCAGTGACTCCCGGTCCAGATAGGGCCGCAACTGGTGCACCAGGCGAACCTGGGCAAACGCCCCTGTATACAGTATTGGGTAGAATTTATATTAATCCGGCCCTCTAAAACCATCCCAATTTCTCATGAAGCCCCATGGCAAAATTAATTGCCCACCCCTGGATTAAAACATACGAAGAACGGCTGCAGGATTTGGCTTTGGCTAGTCTAGAGAAAAGAAGATTTATTTATTTATTTATTTATTAGATTTGTATGCTCCCCTTCTCCAAGGACTCGGGGTGGCTAACAACATATAATATAACAATACAGCACAATGGTAATTTCTAATTAATCTTGTGCTCGAAAAATACAGTATATCTTGAAATGCATCAAAAGAGAAGTGTGATTTATTTGACTGGACTAGGGCTCTTGGTCACCCCTCCTTCACAGATGTGTAACTGTGTGGGTAGGTGTCTCTCTTTATGGATTGTATATGCTAATTGGGATCAAAAGTCATTTTAAAAGCAAGCCAGGAGCTTGAAATCTTGCTCTATTTTAAGTTACGGTGGAGGTAGGGAAGGCAATGAAACAGAAGTTTTTGAATTGCAGAAATGGCAAACTGATGAGATGCTAGAAAGAAAGAAAGAAAGAAAGAAAGAAAGAAAGAAAGAAAGAAAGAAAGAAAGGGAAAAAAAGACCAAAGTCCCCAGATCAGATTCTTAGAAACATAGAAACATAGAAGACTGACAGCAGAAAAAGACCTCATGATCCATTTAGTCTGCCCTTATACTATTTTTTGTATTTTATCTTAGGATGGATCTATGTTTATCCCAGGCATGTTTAAATTCAGTTACTGTGGATTTACCAACCACGTCTGCTGGAAGTTTGTTCCAAGGATCTACTACTCTTTCAGTAAAATAATATTTTCTCATGTTGCTTTTGATCTTTCCCAAAACTAACTTCAGACTGTGTCCCCTTGTTCTTGTGTTCACTTTCCTATTAAAAACACTTCTCTCCTGAACCTTATTTAACCCTTTGACATATTTAAATGTTTCGATCATGTCCTCCAGACTCTACAGATTGAGTTCATGAAGTCTTTCCTGATACGTTTTATGCTTAAGACCTTCCACCATTCTTGTAGCCCGTTTTTGGACCCGTTCAATTTTGTCAATATCTTTTTGTAGGTGAGGTCTCCAGAACTGAACACAGTATTCCAAATGTGGTCTCACCAGCGCTCTATGTAGCGGGATCACAATCTCCCTCTTCCTGCTTGTTATACATCTAGCTATGCAGCCAAGCATCCTACTTGCTTTTTCCTACCGCCCGACCACACTGCTCACCCGTTTTGATTCTTAAACATGTTTGTCATGTTATTCTTCTTCTGAGATATAATTAAGGAAGAGAGACGTGTCTTATAGGTTTGGAGCAATAGTGGGTTCTAAAATAGGGTTCAGTCCTGGGCCAAGTGCTCTTCAACATTTTCATCAATGACCTAGATGAGGAAATAGAGGGGGAACTAATCAAATTTGCAGGTGACACCAAGCTGGTGTCACTGCAGAAGATAGGCTCAAAAAGAAAGATCAGAAGAAAGAAAGATACAAAAAGATCTCGATAGACTAACACTGTGGGCCTGTACTTACAAAATGATGTTCAACCTCAAGAAAAGCAAAGTCATTAGATTTATGGTTTCATGGTTTTAGAGTGGGTTGGAGGATTTTAGTGGTCCAAGGGTGAACTACAAGGTTTTGTAAATTTGGATGGTGCCGTATTATATTGATTTACATGGGAGGTTGGTAAGAAGAAGAAGAAGAAAGACGGTTTTTTCTTATCTTCTTTTTCTTCCTTTTTTTTTTGTTCGGCCTTTTCTTTTTCTCTTTATGTGTTTTTTTTCTTTTTCTACACTTTCCCTTTTCCTTCGTTCTTTCTTTTTAACTTTAAACTTTAAACTTTTATTTTTTTAATAATTCCTATATAAAGGAAGTATTATTAATTAGGTTTAGTTATATTGCTAATTTGGTGATATGGTGAGATATTATTCGGCTCCCCCCCCCCCTTGATTTAGTTATTGGAAGTTTTGGGTTTTCTTTCTTTTTATAGATTTTTTTTTAATGGGCATGTATGATTAAAAAAGGTTAATAAACATACATGAAAATTGATACGGAGAAATTTGAATGACTATAGCCTAATCAATGCAAGGTGATTTAAATTTGGAACAGCTCAAAAGGTGTATTAGTTAATAGCGTATTAGTATAATATAAGAAACTGGAGCAGTTGTTTTTTTTTCTCCAGATGTCAAAAGTAACAGAGGCAGTATTCTGTATACCATAATCTTAAAATTGACTTATTGTGAAGCAATTTGATTTCATTGGTATTTTATATTGTATTGTGATTGGAGTGAAAAAATAAAAAAAATTGCCAAAAAAAGAAAAAGAAAAGACAAGTCCTACACCTAGGCAAGAAAAACCCAAGACACACATACAAATTGGGACAAACCACACTTATCAGTAGTGACTGTGAAAGGGATCTCGGAGTCTTGGTGGATAATCAATTAAACATGAGGCAGCAATGTGCAGCAGTGACTAAAAAGGCCAACACAATCCTAAGCTGTATCAACAGGGGGATACACTCCAAGACCAGAGAGGTATTAATACCACTCTATAACGCCCTGGTCAGACCACATCTGGAATACTGCATCCAGTTCTGGTCACCACACTTCAAAAGAGACATAGAAACTCTGGAGAAGGTGCAGAAAAGAGCAACCAAAATGATTAGGGGATTAGAAACCAAGACTTATGAAGAGAGGTTGCTGGAACTGGGCATGGATAACCTAGAGAAAAGAAGGGACAGGGGGGGACATGATAGCAGTCTACAGGTACTTGAGGGGTTGCCACAGAGAGGAGGGGATCACTATTCTCCAGGGCACCAGAGGGCCAGATGAGGAACAATGGTTGGAAGCTGACCAAGGAGAGATTCAACCTAGAAATAAGGAAGAACCTCCTGACAGTCAGAGTGATCAACCAGTGGAATGGCCTGCCAGCGGAGGTTGTGAACTCCCCAACTCTGTACACTTTCAAGAGAAGATTGGACTGTCATTTGCCTGGGGTGTGGTAGGATTTCCTGCCTAGGCAGGGGGCTGGACTTGATGACCTGCAAGGTCCCTTTCAACTCTAATAGATACTGTCGATAGATAGATAGATAGATAGATAGATAGATAGATAGATAGATAGATAGATAGATGATGGATGGATGGATGGATGGAAGGATGGATGGATGGATAGATAGATAGACAGACAGACAGACAGACAGACAGACAGACAGACAGACAGACAGACAGACAGATAGATAGACAGACAGACAGACCTTACTGGGTGCAGCCCACCACTGCTCTGGTTGTTTGCACCTGACAGTTGCCTTCTTCCCCTGAGCTGGCTCTAATGTTCCCCACACTCTTTTATTGGCTGGTTCAGGCAGGGAGAACAACTTCTTGGGATGATGGTATTTTTGTCCCTGAAGGGAATTTGTTAATCACAACTCTATTTTCTGAAAGTGCAAAGCTCTTATTCCATTTCACCTCTCTGTGATAGATGAAGGAGTGCAGTTCTCTTAAAGTTCTGGACTGTTACTTAATAGAAATTGTTTCGCCGTTTTCTGCCCTTCACCTTTCTTGTGTTAATGCAGTACCAGATCAATGCATTACTCTTGGTCCGAGTTGTTTCCTTTAAGCAAGCTGCTCCTGTCTTTTCTCTATTCCCTCTCACACACCCTCCTTCTCCTTTCTTACATCCTTCCTTCCTTTCTTTGTTGGGATCAAGAACATTACAATGCAACCTTGGCAGAGTTCACAAATGGGGGTAGGGCAGAAACATCGGGCCCACTCTTAATAAAGGAAGCACAGCATTGTCACCTGGGAACAAACTAGGGGTGGATTCCTTCCAGTTCAGACCAGTTTGCCCAAACTGGTAGTGTCCCAATGCTGACATCACTGAACCAGTCCATGGGCACCTCCATCTTTTTTTTAATTGAATTTTTTTAAAACTTTTTTTGTTTCCTACTGTTCTATCAGGCTCTCTGGTAGACTCCTCCCAAAAATTCACAGGTAAAAATTTCAGACACACACGTTTGAAAATTCAAAACAATGTTCTTTATAATGAAAATTCACTTAAACTAAGCCCTCTTTTGGTATAGCAAAGAGCACTCATCTCCAAACAAACTGGTAATTTGTACAATTCCCTTATCAGTTCTGAGATACTTAGCTTGCAGCTGTGAGGCAATTCACAGTCCTTCTTCTTTCACAAAGTGAAACACACTTTGCTCTGGTTTAGTTTCAAAGCGGGGGGAAATCAGCACACAAAAGGTCAAAGTCAGTAAAGCAGTCACGAAACACAACGATCAGATAATCCTCCACAATGGCCAAACCCACAGGCTGCTATTTATAGCAGCCTCACTAATTACTACAGCCCCACCCAACCACAGGTGGCCTCATTTTCTTTGATAATAATCTCTCAGTTGTTGTTGCCTATGCATCGCTCTCCGCACGTGTGGCTGTATCATTAACTCTTGTTCCGAATCCAAGGAGGAGCTAGATAATTGATCTCCTTCTGAGCTGTCTGCCCCACTCTCCTCCTCCCTGTCACTCATGTCTTCTTGGGCAGAGGAGCCTTCATCAGCAGATTCCACCGGGGGCAAAACAGGCCTGCAGCATGTGGATGTCTCCCCCACATCCACAGTCCTTGGGGCAGGAGCTGGGCCAGAGCTAACCACAACACCTTCTGAGCATGAGAATACCTCATTCTTACATTGTATTGCTATTGCTGTGAGCCGCCCCGAGTCTGTGGAGAGGGGCGGCATACAAATCTGATTAAACTTAAACTTAAACTTAAACTCATTCTATTCTGTTTTGTTCTATTCTGTTCTCTATTCTTCGGAAAGGGGCGGCATACAAATCTAATAAATTATTATTATTATTATTATTATTATTATTATTATTATTATTATTACTCTACTCTACTCTACTCTACTCATCTTTGGTCTTGTCCTCTACTCTACCCCACTCCACTTCACTTTAATCCTATCATACCCTACCCTGCCTACCCTATTCTATCCTATCCTACCCCATGCATATATACGCTTCTTGGAAATACTTTTAAGATGACTCTGCAGTTGCCAAAGATATAAAGTCCCCCTTGGCCTTTCTAGAGGCATCACTGTTCCAATGTTAGGAGTCATCACATTTGTGAAGAATAGGTAAACAGAGAATGAATGAGTCCTACCTGAGATTTCCAGTATTATATTACAATGTTCCGGGTGAAGAAATATGAATTTGAAAGGAAAGGCTTAAACAGCTTTGCTCTCCTGTGGAAAGCACCACCAACAGCTGGTACTCTGATCCTTTGCTCTGCTTTGGGTCAGGAAACAAATTGATTCTACTTCAGATTCCTTGATTAATAACATTTTCACGGAATTCCTTCACTTTGATTATTCTGTGAAGGTTTCCCCCCTCGTTGCACACTTTGTTGACTTTTCAGATTCATCTTGTTGGGAACACTGAAAAAACAAGTCTCCCTGGCTTTTGCTTCTCCATTTCTAATGAAGGAGGCTCTTATGCTGATGTATCAGAAATCGTGAAAGTCAACTGTTGTGGTTAGCTCTGGCCCAGCTCCTGCCCCAAGGACTGTGGATGTGGGGGAGACATCCGCATGCTGCAGGCCTGTTTTGCCCCCGGTGGAATCTGATGATGAAGGCTCCTCTGCCCAAGAAGACATGAGTGACAGGGAGGAGGAGAGTGTGGCAGACAGCTCAGAAGGAGATCAATTATCTAGCTCCTCCTTGGATTCAGAACAAGAGTTAATGATACAGCCACGCATGCGGAGAGCGATGCATAGGCAGCAACAACTGAGAGATTATTATGAAAGAAAATGAGGCCACCTGTGGTTGGGTGGGGCTGGGGTAATTAGTGAGGCTGCTATAAATAGCAGCCTGTGGGTTTGGCCATTGTGGAGGATTATCTGATCGTTTTGTTTCGTGCCTGCTTTACTGACTTTGACTTTTTGTGTGCTGATTTTTCCCCGCTTGGAAACTAAACCAGAGCAAAGTGTGTTTCACTTTGTGAAAGAAGAAGGACTGTGAATTGCCTCACAGCTGCAAGCTAAGTATCTCAGAACTGATAAGGGACTTGTACAAATTACCAGTTTGTTTGGAGACGAGTGCTCTTTGCTATACCAAAAGAGGGCTTGGTTTAAGTGAATTTTCATTATAAAGAACATTGTTTTGAATTTTCAAACGTGTGTGTGTCTGAAATTTGTACCTGTGAATTTTTGGGAGGATTCTACCAGAGAGCCCGACGGAACATCAACAAACAAGCATCAGGCAATAGGAATTAAAAATGTGACTTCTTCAGCACATTGGAGAGCTCTTGGCAATGACATACCTGTGTTTCCCAAAACTAAGGCTGGGTCTTATTTTTTGCTCCCAAAGCAATCTGGTGAGACTTTGGGGCACTGAATACCACCTCTATTTCACACGCAAGGCAGAAAGTCGAGGGACACGTAGACCCCTTGAGGAATACATACATTGAGTAAGGTGGAACAGTTGCACACCCTTCTTCCTCACAATGGAACTAAAGAGATCAACATCACATTCTACCTTTGAACATTTTCACTCTAGTACAGCAGCCCCCAACCTTTGGGGCATTGGGGAGGGAGGCTTTCCCATGATCTGGAGGGGGAGAGGTTTCATGTGCTGCCTGCATCCCGCAGATAAAGCCCTTCATGGCATCGGACCAGAATATCTCTGGGACCGCCTTCTGCTGCACGAATCCCAGCGACCAGTTAGGTCCCACAGATTTGGCCTTCTCCAGGTCCCGTCGACTAAACAATGTCGTCTGGCAGGACCCAGGGGAAGAGCCTTCTCTGTGGTGGCCCCAACTCTCTGGATCCAGCTGCCCCCAGAGATTAGGATTGCCCCCACCCTCCTTGCCTTTTGTAAGTTGCTAAAGACCCACCTCTGCCATCAGGCATGGGGGAATTGAGACACCTCCCCCTGGCTTTTTATGCATGGTATGTTTGTGTGTATGTTTTATTTTTAAATAAGGGTTTTTTAGTTTTTTAATTATTATATTTGTTACTGTATATTGTTTTTACTATTGCTGTGAGCCGCCCCGAGTCTACGGAGAGGGGCGGAATACAAATCTAATTAATAATAATAATAATAATAACAACTACTACTACTACTACTATTATTATTATTACTATTATTATTATAGAAACATAGAAGACTGACGGCAGAAAAAGACCTCATGGTCCATCTAGTCTGCCCTTATACTATTTCCTGTATTTTATCTTACAATGAATATACGTTTATCCCAGGCATGTTTAAATTCAGTTACTGTGGATTTACCAACCACGTCTGCTGGAAGTTTGTTCCAAGGATCTACTACTCTTTCAGTAAAATAATATTTTCTCATGTTGCCTTTGATCTTTCCCCCAACTAACTTCAGATTGTGTCCCCTTGTTCTTGTGTTCACTTTCCTATTAAAAGCACTTCCCTCCTGAACCTTATTTAACCCTTTAACATATTTAAATGTTTCGATCATGTTCCCGCTTTCCCTTCTGTCCTCCAGATTATACAGATTGAGTTCATGAAGTCTTTCCTGATAAGTTTTATGCTTAAGACCTTCCACCATTCTTGTAGCCCATCTTTGGACCCGTTCAATTTTGTCAATATCTTTTTGTAGGTGAGGTCTCCAGAACTGAACACAGTACTCCAAATGTGGTCGCACCAGCGCTCTATATAAGGGGATCACAATCTCCCTCTTCCTGCTTGTTGTTGTTGTTGTTGTTGTTGTTGTTATTATTATTATTATTATTATTATTATTATTATTATTATTATTATTATTATCCATCACCGAACTAGGGATTGGGGACCCCTGCCCTACCATAGCAGTGATTCAATACAATTTTAGGGAAAAAATTGCAGGCTACAACCTACAAACAACCCCACACTACTATTTCACCCTTTCCCAGCAAAAAAGTCTTCAAACAGATACAAAATTACCTGTAGCAAATTTTTAGTTGCTTGATTCTGAGATACATGAAACTTTATTTGTCTATCTGTTGGTATCTCTCTCTCTCTCTCTCTCTCTTTTTAAAAAATAAATTCCGTGGGAACCTTGGGGTAAAAATTTCACAAGCCAAAAGGTCTTTTCCCATTTAGTTTCTTATTGTAGCACAAACTTTGCACGCCAATAAAAATGAACGGTGTGTTTCCTCAGGCAATCCTGGAGACAAAACCTTTAAATAAATATTATAGCATAAGAAGGAATTGGTGTCATGGCTGCTATTTTCTCGACTCTCAGATTTATTGCCTTGGAAAAATGAAATCTTATTTTATACCCCCTTTTATCTATCAGCAATTGGAACATATGGCTTCAGACATAAATTGGATCTTCCATTTTAAATGCTTTCCTGAAACCTCGAAGAGAGTGAGATGGTGTGTGTGTGTTTGTGTGTATAATGTACTTCTACATTTTTTCCACCCTGATTCTTTTCAACCCTTTTCTGTTATTTTCTGGATGTCAGGGTTGCATGGATGGCAAAATTGAATGTGGAAAGTAAATTATGACAAAACCAAACCATGAAAGTTGCAGGCAAACAGTGAAGAATGCCCAGTTCACAAGGGTAGGCATTATTAATCTTGAATGTTTTATTCAGTCCCCTGGAAGTCTATTAAAGGGGCAATAGCAATAGCATTTCATAGTGTTTTTACAGCCCTCTCTATGTGGTTTACAGAATCAGCCTCTTGCCCACAACAATCTGGGTCCTCATTTGACCCACCTCGGAAGGAGGGAAGGCTGTGTCAACCTTGAGCCTGGAGAGATTTGAACTGCTGAACTACAGCTAGCAGTAGTAGCTTACAGTGCTGCACTCTAACCACTACAATACCCCTTTTGCTGTTCACGGAGAGATAGAGAGGGTATCCGTTTGGGGAGACTCTTGTGGCTCAACATCAAAAAGTAAACTGTTTTGGTCCACTCTGTAAAGTAGATGAAAGGATGGAGGTGGATATGGATGGAGGCAGATGGAGAAAGAGATGGGGATAGAGAATGAAGGTGGAGATAGAGGTGGAGGTGGATGAAGATGGAGACTGAGATGGAGGCAGAGGGGGCAGTTGAGATGGAGATAAAGACAGACAGAGATGGAGATGGAAAGAGAGCAAGATGGAGAAGGATGGTGGAGATAGAAGTGGAGATGGATAGAGGTGGAGGTGGATGAAGATGGAGACTGAGATGGAGGCAGAGGAGGAGGCTGAGATGGAGATGGATGAAGATGGTGATGGCGAGAGATGGAGATGAAAAGAGATGGAAATGGAGATAGAAAGATAGAGAGTTGGAAAGATAATGATGATAGATAGATAGATAGATAGATAGATAGATAGATAGATAGATAGAAACATAGAAACATAGAAACATAGAAACATAGAAACATAGAAGTCTGACGGCAGAAAAAGACCTCATGGTCCATCTAGTCTGCCCTTATACTATTTTCTGTATTTTATCTTAGGATGGATATATGTTTATCCCAGGCATGTTTAAATTCAGTTACTGTGGATTTATCTACCACGTCTGCTGGAAGTTTGTTCCAAGGATCTACTACTCTTTCAGTAAAATAATATTTTCTCATGTTGCTTTTGATCTTTCCCCCAACTAACTTCAGATTGTGTCCCCTTGTTCTTGTGTTCACTTTCCTATTAAAAACACTTCCCTCCTGGACCTTATTTAACCCTTTAATATATTTAAATGTTTCGATCATGTCCCCCCTTTTCCTTCTGTCCTCCAGACTATACAGATTGAGTTCATTAAGTCTTTCCTGATACGTTTTATGCTTAAGACCTTCCACCATTCTTGTAGCCCGTCTTTGGACCCGTTCAATTTTGTAGTTAGATAGATAGGTAGGTAGGTAGGTAGAAAGATAGAGAATTGGAAAGACCAATATATGATGATGATGATTATGATTATGATGATTATGATAGATAGATAGATAGATAGATAGATAGATAGATAGATAGATCTTATTCATCTTCCAAACCAGAAAATATGCAGTGATATTTTTGACTGAGTCAAGGTAACCTAGAGGTTAGATTACCTTAATTTGCCAAACATTGCCTGCCTCCTTTTGACAATTGGAATCAGGTCCTTTCCTATCTGTCTGGCCATTCAACGGATGTTTGCACAACTCACACAACCCTGTTTTTCCCAATCGTGTTGAAGGCTTGAACCAGAGTGGCTTGATTGAATGTCCAAGTCTGAATGGACTCCAATGGTTGAAAAGAGCACAGAATCCGACTCGGGTCTTGTGTGATTGGTCCATCCTTATGAAAAACTTCCCTGTTGGGACTGTGGGGATGTTTGTGCAAGTCTGAACACCTCCTTCAGAAGACAGACAACAAATTGTCTGCATTTACACAGCATGTTGCGCAACAGAGGTATCCATTTGTGAGTGAAAATGAACTGCATGCCGTTTTTCTACTTCAAGAGGCCAGTCAGCTGCTATTTAGCCCACACACATCCAGAGAGAGATAGAGAGGGAGGGGGAGGAGAGAGACAGAGACAGAGACACAGAGAAAAAGAGGAGTGAGATAAAGAGTGTGAAAAAGACAGAAAGAGAGAGAGAGACAAAGAGAGAAAGAGAGAGTGAAAGAGAGAAAAAGAGAAAGAGAGAGAGAATGAGAGAGAGAGAAAGAGTGACACACAGAGAGAAATAGAGAGAGAAAGAGTGAAAGAAAGAAAGAAAGAAAGAAAAGAGGGAGAAAGAGAGAGACAGAGAGAAACAAAAAGAGACAGATTCACAAGCATGTCTTCTGCAATTTTGAAGTCAGAGTGGAAAAGTAGAAATAATCGTCCAGCTTTGAAAAAGATCCTTTGATGTTTCTCCTAGTGAAGTTCTACACTTCCATTTTAAAGAGAGAAAGTGTTTGCTCACATTTCCAGTTTTTACAGTAGGCTATTACACAGTGGAGTTGTAGTCAGTTATTGACTCCTTTTTCCCCCAGGGAACATAAAAAGGCACAATCCATACAAAAATAAACAAAGGCAGTAACTTTTAAACCTACCTTTTAATGAAATACGCCTTTCCAGATCAACTCCTAGCTGGAGAGAGAGAGAGAGACAGAAAAATCTCACAGATGAACCTAGTTTGGCTAATCATTCTTCCAGCCAATTAGATCAGAGTTTGAAAAAAAAAAAAAAGCCCATCAGGTATTATCTGATAATTTACCCCTATTATTCACATTTATGGCAGATTATTCCAGTAAATGATGTTCCTACTTAACTAGCAACAAACACATTAGCTCCTCTGAATGGAAATTCCAGAGAAGTCATTATTGTTTCCTTGGTGACAGAGGGAGTTTACTCAGTCCTTTGGTTTAGACATGGTTTGCCAAACTCTTGAAAGAATATGTCCTGCCAGAGATGATCAAATTGTGGACACTGGCAGGTGATTCTATTTTCAGGTGATTCCAACCAGGAAAGGTCAGTGTGTGTTTGTGTGTGTGTGTGTATGTTTGCTTATCCACCAGGTTGCTTCACTTAACAACTGCTGAAACAAAACAAAAACAGATAATAAAATCAAGCATAATTAATAATAATAATAATAATAATAATAATAATAATAATAATAATAATTTATTACATTTGTATACTCCCCTCTCCGTAGACTCGGAGCGGCATAACCGGGGAACATTGAAAAATGCAGATAAGATGAGCCACACTGGGGCAGTGGTTAGAATGGAGTACTGCAGGCTATTTCTGTTGATCACCAGCTGCCAGCAGTTTGGCAGTTCAAACCTCACCAGGCTCAAAGTTGATTCAGCCTTCCATCCTTCTGAGGTGGGTCAAATTAGGACCAAGATTGTTGGGGGCAAGAGGCTGACTTGGTAAACCGCTTAGAGAGAACAGTAAAGCAATATATGTCTAAGTGCTATTGCTATTGTTCCTTCCTTCCTTCCTTCCTCCCTCCCTCCCTCCCTCCCTCCCTCCCTCCCTCCCTTCCTTCTGCCAACAGTTCAATTCTCACTGGCTGAAGGTTGACTCAGCCTTCTATCCTTCCAAGGTGGGTAAAATGAGGACCCGGATTGTTGGGGAAAAGCTATTAACTCTGTACGCTGCTTAGAGAGGGCATTGAGAAGTGCAGTAGATAGGTCTAAGGGCTATTGCTAGTGTTATTTTCCTTCCTTCCCTCCCTCCCTTCCTTGTCCCTTTCTCCTTCCTTCCTTCCTTCCTTCTCTCCCTTCCTTCCTCCTCTTCTTCCTCCTTCCATCTCTTTTTTCCTCTATCTCTCTCCTCCCTTCCCTCTCTCCCTCTCTAGTCTCTTTCTCCTTCCTTCCCTCCCTCCCTCCCTTCTCTTCCTCCCTCCCACCCTTCTTTCCTCTATCTCCCTCATCCCTTCCTTTCTCTTCCTTCTCTCTTCCTCCCTGTTCAGAATTTCTCCTTGTCAGCTTTTGGACTCAGGATCCTTTAAGGTAGACAGGTTCAAAATTGCCAGTTGTGCAGGGGGGGGGGGGGGAAAGGGTGTCATTTCCTTTCCATTTGTCTCAGGAAGCCAAATATTAATATGCAAAGAACGATATAATTTACCACCAGCTATGGAAGCCAGATCGCTCTGTAGTGTTCAGCATTAAAAAGAGAGCAAGAGAGAGAGAGAGGAATAGTTAGATAGCTAGATTGGAGCCATAATTTATACATTTAAAGATTTAAAGGGAAAAGGTGGTGGGGGGAGGGAGGGAAGCGGGTTATTTTTTTTAATTTTTTCATTATTGAAATTAAAACTTCAGCAAAGCCTCTTCTGCAACCCTTGAGAGCATCTTTTTTTCTTTATGGCATGAAAAGAAAATGCAGCTTCATCACCTTTTCTGGCTTGCAGAATGCAACCGGTGCTGGGTAGGAACCAAATTGAATTATTCTCTCTTTATTTTAGGCCAAGCAAACTTGCTGGTGTGTGTATGTTTGTGTGTGTGTTTGTGCAGGGTCAGAACAATTGATCTGATTTTGAAATATATATTATTTACAGGGCTTAGAGCAGTGTTTCCCAACCTTGGCAACTTGGAGATATCTGGACTTCAACTCCCAGAATTCCACCAGCCAGCGTTCGCTGGCTGGGGAATTCTGGGAGTTGAAGTCCAAATATCTTCAAGTTGCCAAGGTTGGGAAACACTGGCTTAGAGAATGCTCCCTTCTGCCAACTATCAATCGGAGTAGAGCTGAAAGGGACCTTGGAGGTCTTCTAGTCTTCCCCTTGCTTAAGCAGGAGACCCAATACCAGTGATGGCAATCCTTTTTTGGTTTGTGTGCCTAAAAGGTGGTGCCCAGGGGTGGGGTGCAGGCAGGACGGGGTGGAACACAGTTCCACCGGTGGAAATGAAGATGCGTGCGCAGCTCCAGCTGATCGGTGGCTCTCACTTCCTGGATTATCAGACTGCTCTCGGCTCTCCTTTTTTCCCCTGCTGCTGCTGCTGCGTCTGCGCTCCTTGCTTTTTTCCTCTTTCCTCCTTCCTGGCCTCGGATGAGCTTCCCTCTCTCCTGCACAGCTCCCCTCCAGCCTCACGTGGCCACCTCCCACCTGAAGTGCAAGCAGAAGGCATGGGTGGAAGCGGCACTGGCAGCATTTATGCTTCTGGCAGCACCCGTTCGCCTAGCTACCCAGCCTGAGACGGGGGTGGCGACCCAGGAAGGAGAGCGCGGGAAACACGAAGCAAATTGTCAGGCAGTAGGGAAAGCAACTAGAATACTTGGCTGCATAGCTAGAGGTATAACAAGCAGGAAGAGGGAGATTGTGATCCTGCTGTATAGAGCACTGGTGAGACCCCATTTGGAATACTGTGCTCAGTTCTGGAGACCTCACCTACAAAAAGATATGGATCAAATTGAACGGGTCCAAAGGCGGGTTAAAAAAATGGTGGAAAGTCTTAAGCATACAACGTATCAGGAATGACTTCATGAACTCAGTCTGTATAGTCTGGAGGACAGAAGGGAAAGGGGGGACATGATCAAAACATTTAAATATGTTAAAGGACTAAATAAGGTTTAGGAGAGGTGTTTTTAATAGGAAAGTGAACACAAGGACAAGGGGGCACAATCTGAGGTTAGTTGGGGGTAAGATCAGAAGCAACGTGAGAAAATATTATTTGACTGAAAGAGTAGTAGATGCTTGGAACAAACTTCCAGCAGATGTGGTTGGTAAATCCACAGGAACTGAATTTAAACATGCCTGGGATAAACATAGATCCATCTTAAGATAAAATACAGGAAATAGTATAAGTGCAGACGAGATGGACCATGAGGTTTTTTTCTGCCATCAATCTGCTATGTTTCTATGTCACCCCAGAGAGGGACACTGGTGAGGTTGTAAGTCGAGGACTTAACAGTTCACTTGAATGATGATGATCGTTCAGGCCACTCCCACCTGATCACATGACCGGCAAGCCTCTCCTACCCAATCGCATGACCATTAAGCCACACCCACAAAATAAACCACACCCACAATGTGGCAGTAAAAAATTTGGCTCCCCATTACTGCATGTGCCTGCACCCATTCTGCCCCCCCCCCCAGGGAAGACTTGCTGTCCTTGACGCTCTCTGTAGACTCGGGGCGGCTAACAACAACAATAAAACAACATAAAACAAATCTAATATTTAAAATAACTAAAAACCCTTATTAAAAGCCAAACATACACACAAACATACCATGCATAAATTGTATAGGCCTGGGGGGGGGGAAGGAATATCTCAATTCCCCCATGCATGACGACAGAGGTGGGTTTTAAGGAGCTAAGAAAGGCAAGGAGGGTGGGGGCAATTCTGATCTCTGTGGGGAGCTGGTTCCAAAGAGTCGGGGCCGCCACACAGAAGGCTCTTCCCCTGGGTCCCGCCAAATGACATTGTTTGGTCGACAGGACCTGCCCTGCCGACTCCTTGAAGCTGAGCAGGGTGGACAAAGAAGAGGAGGAAGGGGGGAAGGAGAAGGGTTGTAGCAGCTCAGATGCCCGACCTTTCACAACAAAGGAGCCGGGCAGAAGGACTCACATGGGAGGCGGAGGGAGAAGGGGAACTTCCCAAGCGTCCAGAGTTTGTCAAATGCCCGGCTGCTCAGGAAGTTCCCCTTCTCCCTCCGCCTCCCGTGTGAGTCCTTCTGCCCGGCTCCTTCATTGTCAAAGGCCGGGCATTTGAGCTGCTAAGACCCTTCTCCTTTCCCCTCTCTTCCTCTTCTTCCTCCACCCTGCTGAGCTTCAGGGAGTGTCGAATTCACGCAATGGTGGGATTCATTATTTTTACTGCTGTTTCTGTGGGCGTGGCTTGGTGGGCGTGGCAAGGGAAGCATTTATTTTACTTATTTATTTGTTTGTTTATTTGTTTATTTTCTCCAATACCTAATGAAGGTTAATGAGATTAACCATGTGGTAAAATATATCAAAGAGAGGAAAGGAAGGAAGGAAGGAAGGTAGGAGGGAAGGAAGGAAGGAAGGAAGGAAGGATGGAAGGATAAAAGAAAGAAGGAAAGAAAGAAAGAAAGGATAGGAGTGAAGATATAAGAAAGTACAATACATCAATAGAGGATGAAGGAGGAGATATAGAGATATATGAGTGAAAGAAAAGAAATTTATTTATTTATTTTATTTATTATTTAGATTTATATGCCGCCCCTCTCCGAAGACTCCGAAGAAATATGAGATATAGGAGAGATAATTGGACAGGGGACGGGAGGCACCCTAGTGCACTTATGCACGCCCCTAACTGACCTCTTAGAAACTTGGAGAGGTCAATCGTGGATAGTCTAAGGGCAAAATGTTGGGGATTCGGGGTAGACACTATGGAGTCCGGTAGTGAGTTCCACACTTTGACAACTCATATTTTTTACAGTCCAGTTTGGAGAGGTTAATATTAAGTTTGTATCTGTTGCGTGCTCTTGTGTTGTTGTGGTTGAAGCTCAAGTAGTCATTGACAGGCAGAACATTGCAGCATATGATCTTGTGAGCAATACTTAAATCATGTTTAAGGTGTTGTAGTTTTAAGCTTTCTAGACCCAAGATTGCATACTGTAAAATCCCCATTTCCTCCCAATCGGCTGGGACTTGGGAGGCAATAGAAACATAGAAACATAGAAGTCTGACGGCAGAGAAAGACCTCATGGTCCATCGAGTCTGCCCTTATACTATTTTCTTTATTTTATCTTAGGATGGATATATGTTTATCCCAGGCATGTTTAAATTCAGTTACTGTGGATTTATCTACCACGTCTGCTGGAAGTTTGTTCCAAGGATCTACTACTCTTTCAGTAAAATAATATTTTCTCATGTTGCTTTTGATCTTTTCCCCAACTAACTTCAGATTGTGTCCCCTTGTTCTTGGGTTCACTTTCCTAATAAAAATTGGGAAATGAATAGATGAGAGCAGGGCCAGCAAGGGGAAGTTTTTGCCCATTCTCCAAACTAGTCAAAATTTCCGCAACTGGTTTCTGAACTAGTCAAAATTTCCGCTACTGGTTCGCCAGAACTGGTTAGAATCGGCTGAATCCTCCCTCTGGAATTCAGGCATTACCGTCGATAAGCAACAGCTTACATATTTTGGTGGTTCTTTTTTAAATTTCCCAAGTTTGCTCGGCTTGGCGTGATGTGTGACTGTGTCTTTGTACGTATGGTGCTTTTGCGCATCTGAATAAAAGGCATGAAAATGTTAATAATTTGTATAACTGAGAAGCGTCGTTTTCAATTATTCAAACTGTCCATTCCGGGGAAAAGCGGAGTGACTTTGCTCTGTTCTCTCTCCGCTTCTGTAAACCCAGATCAAAGCCCCCGGAGAGGCATCCTTGAACCAAATCTCACCCACGCCGGATGAAATTGACAAGGCTTTTATTTCACATCAATGGGTTGATTTGAGGCCTACTGATCTTTAATTGCAACGATCCATTTTCACATGGGCTTTGGAAGTGATTGTTATGCTCGGAGAACAGGTTACGTGACATGGATATTATAATAAATATCTCCCTGCATAGTTCAGGTAAAAGAAGGCAAAGTAGTTGTCACCTAACAATGCCAATTGTCTAGGGCAAATATTCTAATGGATTCTTGCCTTTGAATTAAGCTCATTTTTTAAAAAAGGCATAAAGGCCAGCATGTGTTTAGCTTAGCTAAGACTGTGAATAGGAAGTGAAACTGGTGAAACTGTAGAAGCAGAGCATTCAACTGGAAGACCATCTAAATAGGGACTCAAGATTTCTCCTCCCAACCCATCAATCCATTCTGGTCACAAAAGAATGCCAGAGCAGAATCCAGAATGCCTAGCAACTGGAATTAAGGAGCTAAATGGCTTATTATTATTATTATTATTATTATTATTATTATTATTATTATTATTTTTTTTTTTTTTATTATTATTATATTTGTATGCCACCAAGAGATCCAGTTCATGAGTGTGGCCAGCTGGTCATTGCTTCTGGTTCGGCGAGCAGAGAGAAATTCCTGCTACTGGTTCAAAGATTAGAGGGCTCTTCGTATTGCTTGGTTCTTCTTCTTCTTCTTCTTCTTCTTCTTCTTCTTCTTCTTCTTCTTCTTCTTCTTCTTCTCCTTCTCCTTCTCCTTCTCCTTCTTCTTCTCCTTCTTCTCCTTCTTCTTTTCCTTCCTTCTCCTCCTCCTCTTCCTTCTCCTCCTCCATCTATCATCTCCATCTCTCTCTCTCTCTCTCTCTCTCTCTCTCTCTCTCTCTCTGTATGTATGTATGTATGTATATACTGTGTATATTCAGCTTAAACATGTGACATATATATATATATATATATATATATATATATATATATATATATATACATATATATATCACATGTTATTATGCTGAATTTGAAAATTAAGGGAGACTAGGATAGATCTATTTCGGCCTTATTTTGGTCTCATCAGCTAGCCATACTCTCACTGGGACTTGAACCTGCAACCTTTGCCTTGTAAGGCAGAGAATTAACTTCTAGGCTACAGTATCCAATCCCTTCACCTCTGCACCAGGGAAGGGTTAGATATTTTTGTGTCGAATCACCCTGGTGTATTGAAGGAACATCACAGCTCCTTTTTTGCCTCTCGGCCCAACCCAGGGTCATTTCCAAGGCAGTTAATTTTATTGATAGCCGACAATTCTATCTGTATGTGTCACATGTTTTTTTGCTGAATTTGAAAATTAAGGGACACTAGGATAGATCTATTTCGGCCATATTATGACCTCATCCACTAGCCATACCCTCACTGGGACTTGAACTTGCAGCCTTTGCCTTGTAAGGCAGAGAATTAACCTCTAGGCTACCGTATCCAATCCCTTCAGCTCTGCACCAGGGAAGGGTTACATATTTTTGTGTCGAATCACCCTGGTGTATTTGAAGGAACAAATTCTGTCCTTGTTCGCCCTAGAACAAGGACAGAAACACCAGCCTGAAGATGACGAGTGGGACCTCCTCGAAACGTCACCAGAAATTTCCAAATCCTACACGGGAAGAAACCCAAATATACCAAGACCGTCATATGTGTGTGTGTGTGTGTGTGTGTGTGTGTGTCACATGTTTTTTTGCTGAATTTGAAAATTAAGGGAGACAAGGTTAGATCTATTTCAGCCTTGTTCTGACCTCATCCACTAGCCATACCCTCACTGGGACTTGAACTTGCAGCCTTTGCCTTGTAAGGCAGAGAATTAACCTCTAGGCTACAATATCCAATCCCTTCAGCTCTGTACCAGGGAAAGTTTACATGTTTTTTTTTTGTGTATGTATGTATGCATGCATGCATGCATGTATGCATGTATGCACGTATGCACGTATGCACGTTTGCATGTATGCATGCATGTATGTATATATGTATGTATGCATGCATGCATGTGTGTATTCATTCCATCCATCCATTTCTCTATTTTATGTTTGTCTATACATACATATATACATACACACAGAAACAACTACACATGCACACACACACCTCTTTGTATCTAGGAAGCCACAGTGAAGTCCTTTGGTAAGCAGTCAGTCTATTTCTTGAGGTTCCTTCGAACGAACACACGACAGTCTCTAAAACACATCTCCCTTCAGCAAAACTAATTTCAAGTAACGTTGTGCAGCAGGCTTCTCCCATGCCAGTAAATGCTAATTCCACCTGGGCATGATGCCTTAAATAACTCAAAGTCTATATTCATTTACCACGCTTAATAAAAGCAAGGTGGAAGTGGGTGTCTTTTTTTCAGGGATGGAACTTGCTTTCTCTTATCTCCACTAAGTTGCTCCACAATGACTGGGGTGTCACCCGAACCTAAAATTGATGGCTTGAGGGTTGCACATGAGTTCAACACAGTTATTATTAACCTTTTTTTAAAATGAAAAAAAAAAGAGAGAGTCAGCTTTGAGGCCGCAATCGAAAGTCAAACTGTAATAAATGCCGGCGTTATTTTATTTTTATTTATGCCAGGAAAAGATAATTAAATGTCCCTAAAACAAATGTTCTCTGCGTGAATTTTGGAGTTTTAACAGTGAATAGGCTCCTCCAGGAAAGGGAGGAAAGAAGCCAAGATAATCCACATGAATAAAATGTATTAATTGGACTATACTTTTTAGTGATGGATGATTCAGATTTATTACATGCTGTGGGTGTTCCAAGGTTTTTCTCTTCCTCCCTGTTACACTTTGTAGATTGGAGCGAATGTGCCGTAGCTCTTGGAAATAATTCATTTTGAGAGTTGGTTGTTGCAGCCCATTAGATGCTGATGGACAGATAACCATGGATAGAAGGGAAAAATCCATTCCTTATCTATCTATCTATCTATCTATCTATCTATCTATCTATCTATCTATCTATCTATCTATCTATCTATCTATCTATCTCTATTTATTTATTTATTTATCTATCTATCTATTTATCCATCCATCCATCCACCCATCCATCCATCTATCTATCTATCTATTTTCAAGCAAATAGATAGATAGATAGATAGACAGACAGACAGACAGACAGACAGACAGAAAGACAAACAAATAAATAAACAAATAAGAAAGATAGGAAAAGAAGGGTGGGATGGAGGAAAGAAGGAAGGAAGGAGAGAAGGAGAAGGGAATGGAAGGAGGATGGAAGGAAGGAAGGAAAGGAGGGAGGGAGCCTGGGTGGAAGGTAAGGAAAGAAGGGAAAGGAAGCATGGAGAAAAGGAGGGAGGGAGGGAAAAGGAAGGAAGGAGAGAAGGAGAGAAGAACAGAGTGAGGATGGAAGGGAAGGAAAGGAGGGGGAAAGGAGAGAGGGACAATTAGGAAGGAAGGAAGCAAAGAAGAAAGGGTGGGTGGGAGGTAAGGAAGGAAATAAAAAGAAAGACGGAAGGAAGGAAAGGAGGGAGGAAGGGAGGGAGGGAGGGAAGGGAGGAAGGGAAGGAAGGAAGGAAGGGAAGGAAGGGAAGGAAGGAGGGAAGGGAAGGGAGGAAGGAAACGGAAAATCTTGCCCTCTCATTCTGCAGCATTATTTTATGACTGGCCACTGCAAGGGTTGTGCCTCTAAAAACATTGGAGGTGGCGCCTGGCCACCAAAGCCATTTCTCATTTGAGGATATTGCTATTATGAAGAGAGCATCGGCCATTTATCACTGATCTTTGGTAACTCAGCAAAGCAAGGGAAAGAACCTGAAGCATCGTACCAAAACATTTTCATCCTTGCAGGTTCGCTGCATGTACAAACAAAATGCTGCAGCGAGCTCATCCACTTCGTCTGGAATTGGCAAACGAGTCTTCTTCTCTCTTCACTGCAAATCCATTTCTCCTGACGCCGATCTGGTGCCCAAAACTGTCTTGAGTTCCAGCATTTGAATTCTCCCTGGGCTATAGATTTCCTTAGATCTCCTTCTTTCATCTGTTCAGGGAATGGAGCAAATGTCTTTTTTCCTTGCAGGGAACTCAATTAATTTACTGAACTGGTCCACTTTATGCCCCTTGTCCTGTAAGTGTGCTTAGACGATTTTTCTCCAGTGGACTCTTCTGCTCCAATCGCGACTGAAATGCCTTGGTTAACAAACCGGAATGATCACAGTGAATTCCAACAGACACGCTTTACAAAACCATCGTTTGGCAATGAAATAACAAGGGAAGGGTCACTAATCCTTTTATCAAAATCTTGGCAAATACCAGTAGCCCTCAGATACTTCTTCACAGTGCTTTAGAGGTCCTCTCTAAGTGGTTTACAGACTCAGCTTCTTGCCCCCAACAATTTGGGTCCTCATTTTACCCACCTTGGAAGGAATAGTTGGATGGATGGATGGATGGATGGATGGATGGATGGATGGATGGAGGGAGGGAGGGAAGGAAGGAAGGAAGGAAAAGCGGTAGGGAAAAGGGCAGTAGGAAAAACAAGTAGGATGCTTGGCTGCATAGCTAGAGGTATAAAAAGCAGGAAGAGGGAGATTGTGATCCCGCTATATAGAGCTCTGGTGAGACCACATTTGGAATACTGTGTTCAGTTCTGGAGACCTCACCTACAAAAAGGTATTGACAAAATTGAACGGGTCCAAAGACAGGCTACAAGAATGGTAGAAGGTCTTAAGTATAAAACATATAAGGAAAGACTCCATGAACTCAATCTGTATAGTCTGCAGGACAGAAGGAAAAGGGGGGAACATGATCGAAACATTTAAATATGTCAAAGGGTTAAATAAGGTTCAGGAGGGAAGTGTTTTTAATAGGAAAGTGAACACAAGAACAAGGGGACACAATCTGAAGTTAGTTGGGGGAAAGATCAAAAGCAACATGAGAAAATATTATTTTACTGAAAGAGTAGTAGATCCTTGGAACAAACTTCCAGCAGACGTGGTTGGTAAATCCACAGGAGCTGAATTTCAACATGCCTGGGATAAACATATATCCATCCTAAGATAAAATACAAAAAATAGTATAAGGGCAGACTCGATGGATCATGAGATCTTTTTCTGCCATCAGTCTTCTATGTTTCTAAGGAAAGAAGGAAGGACAATATCAATAGCACTTATTTATTTATTTATTTATTTAATTTGACTTCTATGCTGTCCAATCCCAAGGGACGTAGGGCAGCTATACTTAAACTTATATACCACTTCACCGTGCTATACAGCCCTCTCTGTTTACAGAGTCAGCCTCTTGCCCCAAACAATCTGGGTCTTCATTTTACCCACCTTGGAAGGATGGAAGGCTGAGTCAACCTTGAGCTGGTCAGGACTGTATCCCTGGCAGTGGGCAGAGTTATGAAAGGGATAGTTGGATGGATGGATGGATGGATGGATGGAAGGAAGGAACGAAGGAAGGAACGAAGGATAATAGCAATAGCACTTATTTATTTCATTTCATTTCATTATTTATTTTATTTTATTTTATTTTATTTCATTATTTCATTTCATTTCATTTCATTTCATTTCATTATTTTATTTTATTTTATTTTATTTTATTTTATTATTTTATTTGACTTCTATGCCTTCCAATCCAAGCCCTCTCTGTTTACAGAGTCAGCCTCTTGCCCCAAACAATCTGAGAAAATAAATAAAAATGCTTGGATCTCCTTGGCTTAATTTTAACCCAAATGGCCATTGCCAACACCAAGCAAATTTGCTTGTGTCTTTTTTATCAGGAGAGAGAATCTTTGGGTCTTCTTGGTTATCTTCTTCTAGAATTCCTAGCAGTGAACCCTACTGGTTAGAAAATCTAAAAGTCCTGAATTCCAAGAATCGGAATGAGCAAACTCCATCTATCTTTAGGAGGAATTTTGTTGGCAGGCATCAACAGGTGAAGATCAACATGTCACCCAAACCATCAATCACTTCCTTCTATATCTGATTCCTCCCACTTGCCTACAATGACGGGCTTTTAACCCTTCTATTTTAACCATCTGACTTTAACCTACCTATCAACTTAAGGAGAGGTAATTGACGCTTTAGTCTTTCTCTCTGTGTGAAAATTGTTAGTTCTGATTTCTTTGACAGCCGTTTCGTCTTGGAGCGTATAAACAAGCTGAGAAAGGAGCTTCCTTTTTGGGTCGTTTCCCCCTAAATAAATGATATTTACAGCCTACTGCCCAGAATTTGAAGATAAGATATAAGGGAGTATAAGAAAGAAAAACAGATATGGGAGAAAGTTTGGATTACAAATTGGAAAATGACAAAATCAGTTTCACTAAAAGAAAACCAAATTAAGATGTTCTATAGGTGGCATCTCCCGCCAAATAGAATTGCCAAGATGTTTCCCAACATGTCCCCAAACTGCTGGAAATGTAAGAAAGAAATAGGTTCTTATTATCATCAGTGGTGGACTTGTAATAAAGCCAAGTTATATTGGAAAATGATAGAAAAATTGATGAAAGAAATAACATCACAAGAGATAGAAAAAACCCCAGAACTTTATTTATTGGGTATAACAAAGCAGAAATATAAGAAAGATATTTTTATTTATTTATTCATATTTTGACAGCGGCCAGGATAGTTTACGCGCAAAATTGGAAGGGAGAAAATACTCCCAAGGGAGAAGAGGTAATAAAGAAAATATTAGATTGCGCAGAGATGGATATGATGACAAGACGGTTGAACAATCAAGAAGAATCAGAATTTTATATTATTTGGAATAAGGTGTATACATGGATAAACAAAAATAAAAATAAAATATAAATGCCATGGAAAAGCATAAATATATTAAAATGATTTTCTTTTTTCTTTTTTTTTCTTTTTATTATAATGTTTGAACAAAATTCTTCTTTTTATTTAAATTAGTTTGTTGACTTAATGAATTAATAGTGTGTTCTGTCGAGCTCTCTGGTAGAATCCTCCCAAAAATGCACAGATACAATTTCAGACACACACACGTTTGAAAATTCAAAATAATGTTTTTTATAATGAAAATTCACTTAAACCAAGCCCTCTTTTGGTATAACAAAGAGCACTTGTCTCCAAACAAACTGGTACTTTGTACAAGTCCCTTATCAGTTCTGTGATACTTAGCTTGCAGCTGTGAGGCAATTCACAGTCCTTCTTTTTTCACAAAGTGAAACACACTTTGCCCTGGTTTAGTTTCAAAACGGGGGAAAAATCAGCACACAAAAGGTCAAAGTCAGTAAAGCAGTCACGAAACACAACGATCAGATAATCCTCCACAATGGCCAAACCCACAGGCTGCTATTTATAGCAGCCTCACTAATTACCCCAGCCCCACCCAACCACAGGTGGCCTCATTTTCTTTGATAATAATCTCTCAGTTGTTGTTGCCTATGCATCGCTCTCCGCATGCGTGGCTGTATCATTAACTCTTGTTCTGAATCCAAGGAGGAGCTAGATAATTGATCTCCTTCTGAGCTGTCTGTCACACTCTCCTCCTCCCTGTCACTCATGTCTTCTTGGTCAGAGGAGCCTTCATCAGCAGATTCCACTGGGGGCAAAACAGGCCTGCAGCATGTGGATGTCTCCCCCACATCCACAGTTCTTGGGGCAGGAGCAGGGCCAGAGCTAACCACAACATAGTGTATTCTTTTTCTGTATAAAAATAGACTTCTAAGATGAGAGGGGTAGTTGTAACCCCAACTATATGTTAAATGTTTGTATATGTGCCTGTCAATTTTATGAAAATTAATAAAGTTTATTATAAAAAAAAGAAAGAAAGAAAAACAGAAACTCTTGCTCATACATGGAGATATCTTGTGGGAAATCAGATTTTAGTACAGTGCTACAATATTTGAAGCAGCCTTCCAGTATTTGAGGGGGCTGGCACTTGAGGGCAGGACAAGGAGGAAGTCTAACAAAGGGAAAGCCAACTTAGAACAAGTTAGAACAATTAATCAGTGGAAAAAGTTGCCTCCAGAAGTTGTATGCTCCCAAAAAGCGATCGGACAAACATTTGTCTCACATGGAACGCATGTCACATTCACCAACGGAGCAATTTCACAGATTGTAGAGGTCACTCCCCTCCAGCCACTGTTGGTAACCCTGGGAGACAGCCTTGAGACAGATATGTCCGGAAGGTGTTTTTGTTTTTGGCTGCTGTGCTGCTTCACCATTTTCCCATCCTCTTTGCCTATGGCAACTCGAGAACAGACCAGGGATGTTTTGCGAGTTCACAGTATGGGGCAAGGAAGCTCAGATGGCATTTGGTTCCCAGTCCATTTTCAATTCTCCTGTTCTCCCACAGCGGGAAACAACTTAGCATATATTTCCTTGACCGTCCAGAGAAGCAGAGTAAAAAATAACCCTGCTCTGCTAAGATTATATTAAAAAAAAGAGAGAGAGACCAGAGAAAAAGCCCATTTCAGCACATTGGATGGATAAGAATTTAATGAGGATGTAATCAATAGTTATTGCTCTCCAGCACAGGGACGAAGCAATCTTGTTTCACCCAAAACATTACTTTTCAAACTGATTCCGTGCTGTCACTTCTTCCCGCCTCAGCACATACAAACAGAACTGTATTCATGTTCTTTTATTTGACAAGTCTATAGGAAGAGGGGAAAATGGAAATTAAATGCACTATACTTCCGCAAATTGTTGCCACCAGTTGAAAGGAGTATTGATTAACGGTTGGTCTCTGATGGCCTCTGTTCCCTCCATTATCTTTCATTACTGGCCAAACAAGGGTTGCTCTGTTTATCTAGGTTGCTACCCTGTTTGTTCATAGTTTGATCATAGGTTTTTTCTTCTTCTAATTATTACTTTAAAAAACATAACCAAATTTATTATTTATTTATTTATTATTTAAATGTATATGTCGCGGCACTGAGACTGGCTTACAGCATGATAAAAAACAATCAAGTAATTAAAATGCAACCATTAAATGTATATTTAAAATCCTAAATAACCCACTACAATCGTACTATCAAACATTTCAATCAATCCTATCTTGGCTGGAATAAGATGCCAATCTTCCAACCTCCAGGCCTCTGGCAAAGCTACGTCTTCAGGGCCTTATGGAAAGCCAGTAGGGTGAGGGCAGAGCAGATCTCAGGGGGTAGTTGATTTCAAAGAGCTGGGGCCACCACAGAGATAGCCCTCACCCACAGGCCCACCAAACAAACATTGCTTAGTCAACGGGACCCGAAGAAGGCCAACTCTGTGGGCTCTAATCGATCACTGGGAGGTATGCGGCAGGAGACAGTGGATGGTTTCAGCTGTTTGTTTCTCCATTTCTGGATATTTTTGTAGCATTAAAAAAGCGGCTTTTTGAATGCAGGACATGGTGGTGTCCTCAAGCAATGGGGAAATCTGCACATGCATAGAAAGCTTTGTGAATGTGCAGAGAGTTGAAAAAAAGAAAATGGTCATGTCCAGGTAGATGGGTTGGCGCATCCTCGTGCTGTCACTGCTACTGGCTCTCTGAAACACGGGCAGCTGCCCCTAACAGTACTATTTATTTGTTTGTCTGCTTGTTTGTTATTAGATTTCTATGCTGCCTTATTCCTCAGACTCAGGGCGACTAGTTAGTTAGTTAGTTAGTTAGTTAGTTAGTTAGTTGGTTGGTTGGTTGGTTGGTTGGTTGGTTGGTTGGTTGGTTGGTTAGTTAGTTAGTTAGTGTTCTGCCTGACCGGGCTCAGGCGATAATTAACGGTCCAAGAAAGAAGGTCAGACACACACGTGCATTGCTAATCAGCAAACTTGTATTAAACATAAAATAAAAGGATAAAGAAAACTGTCCTTATTTTCAGGAGTAAAACACAGTTCGAGGCAAAAATTCAGCTAGATACAAAGTTCATGAAAAAGCAAACAAATACAAAATTCACGCAGCAGAGACGTTCCAGGAGTTCTCTGAATTCTCGAGGCACGAGAGCAGCAGCTAGTCCCAGAGTTTTCAACTCCCACTTGCCTGACAATGCTGAGTTGAAATTCAAAGGCACAGAGCAGAGGCTTCAAAGCAGGAACCACAAAGCCACACAAACCACACAGATAAACATCCACAGTTTGCCTCTGCCTCTGTTCCCTTTTGTAACTGTAGCCCTCATTATGGAAACCACACCCAGCCCTCATTCTGTGGACCACACATAAACACAGGTGACACCATAATCACCGTTGATAATCCCTTAATTGAGCCCTACGTTGCATTGCTCTACGGCTACACATATTGATTATCTGTTCAGCATCCAACAGGCTGCCTGCTAAATCCCCTGGGCTGTCTGCCAGGTCCTGTGGGCTGTCTGCCAACTCCTCTTAACCATCTGCCTCATCCTCTGGTCTGTCTGCCACGTTTTCCTGGCTGTCAGCCAGGCTTTCACAATCACTCTGTGACGCATCTCTCACATATGTGGGGGCAACAGCTGGCCCAGGCCCAAACACAACAGTTAGTTAGTTAGTTAGTTAGTTAGTTAGTTAGTTAGTTAGTTAGTTAGTTAGTTAGTTAGTGTTAAATAAGGTTCAGGAGGTGTTGTTGGCTCTGGCCCAGCTCCTGCCCCAGGGAATGTGGAGGTGGATGCAGGGGAAACTTCAACATGCCATAGGCCTGTGTTATTGCCAACAGAGTCAGTTCAGAGTTTAGTTTCCTCGGATGAAGAAGAAGGTGGGAGTGACTTGGAAGAGGGGGGCTTGGCACACAGCCCAGGCAGTCAATCTCCATTATCTTCCATTGATTCAGATGAAGACGTCTTGGACCCACGCAAGCGTAGAATTATGCGTAGAAGAGACCAAGTAAGGACATATTACAGGAGATAAGAGAGGCCACCTGTGTTTGGGTGGGGCTCCAGTAATTAGGGCTGCTGCTGTAAATAGCAGCATGTGGGTTTGGCCGTTGTGGAAGAGTATCTGATCGCAGTTCGTCAGGAATCCTGGGTTGCTGGTTTCTGGACTTTGCTTGTTGATTTTTCATGCCTTTGAAAACAAAGCAGAGCAACGTGTGTGTGTGTGTGTGTGTGTGTGTCTCACTTCATTGAAAGAAGAAGGGGTGTGAAGTTTCTTCACAGCTGCTAGCTAAATACTTAATGACTGCTTAAGGTTAATTGTACAGACTACCCAGTTGTTTTGGGACGAGTGCTCTTTGCAATACAAAAAGAGTGCTTAGTTTATTTTGACTTTTGGGATAAAGAACATTGTTTTGAATTTTCAAACGTGTGTGTGTCTGAAATTTGTACCCTTGAATTTTCGAGAGGCTCCTACCAGAGAGCCCGGCAGAACACATCCTAAGATAAAATACAGGAAATAGTATAAGGGCAGACTAGATGGACCATGAAGTCTTTTTCTGCCGTCAGTCTTCTATGTTTCTATGTTTCTATCACAGATGAACCACAATCCATCCAGGTTCTGAAGGTGAATCAAAAATATGTATCTGAAAATGGATGAACAATACTTCTGGTTTGCACAGGAAGAAGATAAGGGTGCGTTGGAGTCTACATAAAAAAAAATGATGTATGAGATGGATTTGGGTGAAACATCCTGCCTGCCAAACAATATTTATATCAGGAACCGAATAAATTGATAAATTGCCATCCCTTTCCAAATTCTGTGTGCTTTGCAACGATCTTCCTGATTGATAAATATTAAATTATTGGCAGAGCTTGATTCTGGATGTGCTTCTCGGTTGCCATTAAACAGATACAATTGGAACACCAATTCAAGTACCCTTCAGTTAATGGTTCACCCTTCCTGTAACCCCCTGGGTCCATTTATTCGACACATCAATTACAAACGTGACATTTTTATGGGGTGTCTCTCATTTTAATAGGGTTTCGGAGCCACATTATGATCAGCAGGAGAAATGCTTTGTTCAGGGAAGGAGACAGTAATCACTCACATACCAGAACAGAATAGTAAATGAAAGGATTGTTACAAAACCTCAGATAGGATGGAGGAAACAAACCAAGCTTCTAGAGCTGGCTGAAAAAAGACATTTGAGAATGACAAGAAAGCCCATTCCTTAGAGTTAAATGACGTCATACTTCCATCAATTAATGTGTTGGGTTTGGGGGAATCGGAGAGGGTGCCTTCTGAAATAAACCTGCCTTTTGTGCGGAAGCTTTTATTGCCTCCTCAAGGGCAATGTGTTGACCCTACAGAGCACACAATGACAGCTCCAAATGCTGTCATTGCTTCTGGAAGGTGATGTGGGTTTAGACAGTAGGCATTAAATATTAATCTAGTGTGTCCATTCCAGGTCCAAAAATGCAGCTCACGCCATGATTATCTATGCTGGAATCAACCAAGGAACCTTCTAGTTGGGCATTTGATGACCAGGGGCAGCCAGGCAGATCTTTTCTGAAACTCATGAGCTGAGGTACAAGATCTTTGAAGCCCCACACCATCTCTTCTTCTATCCTTTCACTGATATGTTCTATTACTATATTTTCTTTTCTATTCTTTCTTAGATATATTTTACTATGAGTATCTCCTCTATAACCTTCATCATGTATTTTAATATGTGTATATAGATATATATACCCACTAAAACCCTCATTGTGTATTGTTCTGCCGGGCTCTCTGGTAGGAGTCTCCCGAAAATTCAAGGGTACAAATTTCAGACACACATACGTTTGAAAATTCAAAACAATGTTCTTTATCACGAAATGCAAAATAAACAAAGCACTCTTATTGTATTGCAAAGAGCACTCTTCCCAAAACAACCGGGTAGTCTGTACAATTTCCCTTAAGCAGTCATTAAGTACTTAGCTAGCAGCTGTGAAGAAACTTCACACCCCTTCTTCTTCCAACGAAGTGAGACACACATACACGCTGCTCTGCTTTGGTTTCAAAAGCGTGAAAAAGCAACAAAGTACTACAACACAAGATTCCTGACAAACTCTGATCAGATATTCTTCTACAACGGCCAAACCCACATGCTGCTATTTATAGCAGCAGCCCTAATTACTGGAGCTCCACCCAACCACAGGTGTCCTCCCTTATTTCCTGTAATATGTTCTTACTTGATCTCTTCTACGCATAATTCTCTGCTTGCGTGGGTCCAAAATGTCATCATCTGAATCAATGGAATATAAGGGAGAGTGACTGCCTGGGCTGTGTGCCAAGCCCTCCTCTGCCAAGTCACTCCCACCTTCTTCTTCATCCGAGGAAATTAAACTCTGAACTGATTCTGTCGGCAATAAAACAGGCCTGTGACATGTTGAATTTTCCCCTGCATCCACCTCCCCATTCCCTGGGGCAGAAGCTGGGCCAGAGCCAACCACAACATGTATTGGACAAAATAAATAAATAAATAAAATAAAATAAATCTATTCAGCATAGATAAGTAGTAGAACTCAGCTTCTGAATATCAAGGTTGCGTTGAGTTGTTGTGGGTTGGGTCTGGCCTTCAGGTTCTTTGGAGAATAGATTGACCCCCCTCCTCTCTGTAGGAGCCCCTAAAATATTGGAACCCATCATGTCTCCCCTGGTCCTTCTCTTCACCAGCCTAGCCATGGCCAGTTCCTGTGACTGTTCTTCATGTTTTGATCTCCAGACCGTTGATTATTTTAGATAGATTCAGATTTACAGAGTTGAAAGGGACCTTGTAGCTCATCTAGTCCAACCCCCTTGCCCAAGCAGGAGACTCTACATAATTTCTGACAAATGGTAGTCTAGTCTCTTCTTGAAAGCCTTCAGGTGCTTTGGAAAACAGGTCCTTTCTGTGGCAGCCCCTCACATATTGGAAGACTGCTATCCTGTCTCCCCTGGCCCTTCTCTTCACTAGACTAACCATGCCCGGTTCCTGCAACCGTCCATTGTATGTTTTAGCCTCCAGCCCTCTCATCATCTTAGTTGACCTTCTCTACACTCTTTCTAGAGTGTCAGCATCTTTTTTATAGTTTGCTGACCAAAACTGGATGCAGTATTTTAGGTGTGGTCTAACTAAGGTTCCTTTAGGATCGACCAATTGGATCTCCAAGGGACTCTCAAGATGAGTTTTCCAACCCCATAGTTTGAAAGCATCAATTCTTCAGTGCTGGACCTTCCTTACGGCTCAATTCTCACAGCTATACATTATTCCTGGGAAAACCATAACTTCAACTAGAGGGACCTTTGTTGGCAAGGTTACAGGCTATGCCCATAAGACCTCTGAGTAGTTTACAGAAGACTCTGTTAAATGAATCATGATTTGAAACAACAGCCATCTATTTATTTATTCAATTTTTTAATGTCACCCTTCTCCTTAGACTCAAGGCGGCTTACAACATATTAGTAATAGCACTTTTTAACAGAGCCAACATATTGCCCCCACAATCCGGGTCCTCATTTTACCCACCTCGGAAGAATGGAAGGTTGAGTCAACC
This sequence comes from Erythrolamprus reginae, assembly GCF_031021105.1. NCBI lineage: Eukaryota > Metazoa > Chordata > Lepidosauria > Squamata > Dipsadidae > Erythrolamprus > Erythrolamprus reginae. The sequence continues at coordinate 37,466,170 of NC_091959.1, read as the reverse complement.
TTGAGACGGTGATGCGATTTGAACCGGCTCAATTGCTCCCCAAATATATATTTGCTAACATCTAGTATGTCAAAGAGGATATTTCATGGGGTATTAGAGTCATCTCATGATTGAATTAGGGTGAGGCATCCAGGTTTTGGCTTCTGTATTTTTCTTTCCAAATCAATTGGCTAAGTTAACCACTCCGGCATAGATTTTCGTCCCCCGTTTCATCCAAAAATATTAACTGAATGCAATTTAATTTTCTTTCACTATATATAACATATTTTAAAAACTGACCAAACTTCTTTGTTCCTTCCTCTCTTCTTTTTCTCCAGGCTGTGTTTTGCTTTTTTCATCAAGACTGCCTGAAAAAAAAAATCTGCTCACCAATTTAACAGATTAAATTAAATGGGTGTATCAGGCAGTTTCGCTTGTCTATAAATTTATCCTTACTAAAATCCATTCATTTATACAAGCTTCATTAAATTAGTAGATGCAAAACCTGATCTCAGCATCTATCATTCTGTTCCTTCTGGTGGTTGTTTTTTTTTTAAATATAAAAAAGCTATCCTTTATTACACACTTCTAATTATTAATACTGACAATTTCTGTCACAGAATTTATCATGGAAAGAAGCAAATGTACCTATATTATAGGTTGAAATATTGGGTTCCTTAACTGTTTCCCCCCCTGCTTCTCCAAACTAGCAATGTTAATTGTTGTGGTCAGCTCTGGCCCAGCTCCTGCCCCAAGGACTGTAGATGTGGGGGAGACATCCACATGCTGCAGGCCTGTTTTGCCCCCGGTGGAATCTGCTGATGAAGGCTCCTCTGACCAAGAAGACATGAGTGACAGGGAGGACGAGAGTGTGGCAGCCAGCTCAGAAGGAGATCAATTATCTAGCTCCTCCTTGGATTCAGAACAAGAGTTAATGATATAGCCACGCATGCGGAGAGCGATGCATAGGCAACAACAACTGAGAGATTATTGTCAAAGAAAATGAGGCTACCTGTGGTTGGGTGGGGCTGTGGTAATTAGTGAGGCTGCTATAAATAGCAGCCTATGGGTTTGGCCATTGTGGAAGATTATCTGATTATTGTGTTTCGTGACTGCTTTACTGACTTTGACCTTTTGTGTGCTGATTTTTCCCCGCTTTGAAACTAAACCAGAGCAAAGCGTGTTTCACTTTGTGAAAGAAGAAGGACTATGAATTGCCTCACAGCTGCAAGCTAAGTATCAGAGAACTGATAAGGGACTTGTACAAATTACCAGTTTGTTTGGAGATGAGTGCTCTTTGCTGTCCCAAAAGAGGGCTTGGTTTCAGTGAATTTTCATTATAAAGAACATTGTTTTGAATTTTCAAACATGTGTGTCTGAAATTTGTACCTGTGAATTTTTGGGAGGAGTCTACCAGAGAGCCCGACAGAACAGTTAATCTTGCATTTCCTCTGTTTTTAGACGAATAAAAAGATAACAGAATAACAAGAGTTGGAAGGGACATTGGAGGTCTTCTAGCCCAACCCTCTGTTTAGGCAGGAAACACTACACCACTTCAGACAAATGGTTATCCAACTTCTTTTTTAAAACTTTTCAGTGTTAGGGCATTCACAACTTCTGGAGGCAAGCTATTCCATTGATCAACCACTCCGAATTTCAGGAAATTTCTCCTTAGTTCTAAGTTGCTTCTCTCCTTGATCAATTTTGATCCATTGCTTCTTGCCCTACCCTCAGGTGCTTTGGAGAATAGGTTGACCCTTAATCCTCTATGTCAGCCCTTTAAGTATTAGAAGACTGCTATCATGTTTCCTCTGGTCCTTCTTTTCATTAAACTAGACATAAGAAGGATACTTACTTACAAACTCACACACCCGAGAGAAAACCTCACATACCCCCATCTGTCCCTTTGATTTTAGGTCTTATTTAGTTATTATTATTATTATTATTATTATTATTATTATTATTATTATTATTATTATTAATTAGATTTGTATGACGCCCTTTTCCGTAGACTCGTGGTTCTCATTAATTCATTAATTTTAATTGTTATTGTATTTATAACATAGAATAACTGGCTTGAAAGGGACCTTAGAAACTACCCTACCCTACCCCACCCTATCCTATCCTATACTCTATTCTATTGTAAAACAGGTTTTAAAAATCTCTTTCAGCCTCCTAGAGTTGCTTTATCAGTAAGGTCATTGAGTGTTGTGGTTAGCTCTGGCCCAGCTCCTGTCCCAAGGAATGTGGAGGTGGAGGTGGGGGAGACATCCACATGCCGCAGGCCTGTTTTCCTTCCAGTAGAACCTGCCGACGAAGTCTCCTCTGACCAAGGAAGCGTGAGTGACAGGGAAGAGGGTAGTTTGACAGACAGCCCAGGAGGAGATCAGTCATCTGTATCATCCCTGGATTCTGAACAAGAATTAATGACACATCCACACATGCATAGAGTGATGCATAGGAGACAACAACTGAAGGATTATTACAAGAGAAAATGAGGCCACCTGTGGTTGGGTGGGGCTGTTGTAATTAGTGCTACAGATAAAAGTGCAGCCTGGTGTTTTAGCCTCATGGCAGTTTATCTGATTCATTGTTTTGTCAAGATTGTGGTTTTTGCTGTTCAAGATTGTATGTGTGGACTCTCTGGACTTTAGAATTGGACTCAATTTCCCAGTTATTGGGTGAGCAATTGGACTGCATTTAACCTGTGCCTTGTGTGTACCAGAAAATCCCTTTGACATTTAAAAAGGGAGCTGTTTCTGTTTTTCTGTTGATAAAAACTTTTGGCTTTTCCTTTTATCGTGTGGCATGTGTCTTCCTGGACTAATTACCCTGTAATTACGGGCGGTTGAGACACGCGGGCAGAACATTGAGCATATAAATTTAAGAATTAGACCCACATCTTCATTTTCAAAACGGATGGAATAAAGTTGTAGCAAAAGAGGGGACGTTAGCTCACCCTGTTGATTTATTCAGCCTGGCTGCATCCTTTCTTCCCATTAGAAAATCCAAAAATGAGGCCATCCAAATATCACAAACAGAATGAATCAAGGTACTGTATTATTATTCACAGGCTGGGGTCTATCTCTTACAAATGACAAAAGAGGAAAAGGCAAGGGACAGTCCATAATAATGAATGTTTCCGAAAGAAAATATAATTAACTGATATATCCCCTGGAATGCACACATCCAATATTAAAATTTTCAACCCTTTTGAAAAGCTTAGCAGACCCTTTTGTCTTTTGGTTCTGGAGGAACATACCTGGCATTCTAACAAATTCCTTCTTTCTTTTGCTTGTGTCTTCCTGTTGTAATATAAAAGATGCCATGAAGACCTCGTTTAAATCATCTACACATAAATAAATAAACCATACAGAATGGGAGATCAGACAAGAAAGGAGCGTGCCTGATGGTGTTTCCATTAATTTTTCATTCTTAATTTAAAAAACAAATCAGTTATCTTGGCCATCAGAATCCAAGGATGGCTTCCGAAGGAATTTTGAGGACATCTCCGACAGGTTTCAGGAAGCACTTGAAGTATCTTGTCAAGAGAGTCCTGGATTTTCACTCTAGAGCAGTGGTCACCAACTGCTGGTTCATGAACCACTGGTGGTCCGTGAGAAAATTTTGGTGGTCCGCAGAAAAATGATTTGCAGTTTTTATATTGCACTAAATCGGGAGTCTTCAAATTATGGCCCCTAGGCCAGATAGGTGCGATGATTGCTTGTGTTGTTGTAGAGAGTCTCTCCCTTTGGGGTCTTTTTGTGTGGGTCGGAGTGGGGCAGAAATTCCAACTTGGGATCTGCTTCAACTTCCTGGTGGGGGGCTTTGGGTGAAGGCTGGAAGGAAGTTCCGCTGGTAGTGAAGAGCTGGATGGCCATGTTTGAGTGAGACTACGTCATGGCCTGGAACGCTGTTTCTGAGTGGTCTAGCAACTCCAAATCTCAACTAGCAAATGCTCTGTCCTACACATTGGGAAGAAGAATCTGAACTCCAAATACGAAATTGAATAATCAAATTATCACAGATAATCCCCACTCGGTTAAAGACCTTGGTATACTAATAACAAAAGATTTAAGTGCCAAAGCCCACTGCAACAATATAGCCAAGAAGGCTTCAAGAGTTGTAAACCTAACCCTACGTAGCTTCTGCTCTGGCAATCTCACACTACTTACCAGAGCTTACAAAACTTTTGCCAGACCCATCCTTGAATACAGCTCATCCGTTTGGAACCCATATTGCATCTGAGACATCAACACCCTTGAAAATGTCCAAAGATACTTCACCAGAAGAACCCTTCACTCCTCCACTCGAAACAGAATACCCTACGAGACTAGACTTTCAATCCTGGGCCTAGAAAGTCTAGAACTAAGACGTCTTAAACAAGATCTAAATATTGCCCACAAGATCATATGTTGCAACATCCTGCCTGTCGGCGACTACTTCAGCTTCAACCACAACAACACAAGAGCACACAACAGATTTAAACTTAATATTAACCGCTCCAAACATGACTGTAAAAAATACGACTTCAGTAACCGAGTTGTCGAAGCGTGGAACTCATTACCGGACTCCATAGTGTCATCCCCAAACCGCCAACACTTTACCCTTAGATTATCTACGGTTGACCTATCCAGATTCCTAAGAGGTCAGTAAGGGGCGAGTACAAGTGCACTAGAGTGCCTTCCGTCCCCTGTCCTATTGCTCTCCTATATCTCCTCTACCTTTCTTCTATTCCTATATCTCTTCTTCTATTCTTTCATTGATATGTTCTATTACTATATCTTCTTTTCTATTCTTTCTTAAATATATTTTACTATGAGTTTCTCCTCTATAACCTTCATCGTGTATTTTACTATGTGTATATAGATATATACCCACTAAAACCCTCATTGTGTAATGGACAAAATAAATAAATAAATAAAAACTGGCCTTGCACTCCCACAGGTCTTCCTTCTGCTTGGAAAGCCTAGGCTCATCGTCCTCAATGAGGTTCTTTTACTGAGCCTCCTTCTAGGTCAGATCCAAAACTGAGCTGTTTTGCCAACTCTTTCTTTTTTTAAAAAAAGTTTTTATTATACATAACAACCAAAAAGGTTGGTGACCCCTGTCCTAGAGATCTTTACTTTTTCAGAATTCAAGAACCTGCCTATTCACCTTGATGTCATATCTTCCTGATTCTTTTGCATTCAACTTTATGTTACCTCCCAAACAGTAATGGGCAGTCAAAATTTCTACTGCCACATTTTGGGTGTGGCTTATTTTGTGGGTGTGGCTTGATGGTCATGTGACTGGGCAGGAGTGACTTGCCGGCCATGCGACCAGGTGGGAGTGGCTTGAACGATTATCGTTGTTCAAGTGAACTGTTAAGTCTGCGACTTACAACCTCATCAGTGTCTCTCTCTGGGGTGACAATTTGCTTCGCGTTTCCCGCGCTCTCCTTCCTGGGCTTAGGCTGGGTAGCTAGGCGAACGGGTGCCAATCAGCTGTTGAGAAAAGAGTGGGGGAGGAAATGGGCCCCCTACAACTCCTGCCAGTGCTCGTCTCCCTGCCGTTTTTCGAGGAGGAGGAAGAGGAGGATGGGAGGGGGGATGGTCAGCTGGAGCTGGGCACACAGCTTAATTTCTGCCAGTGGAACTGCGTTCCACCCTGTCCTGCCTGCTGCCCACCCCTGCTCCCAAACCTTTGTTGCATGTATCTCCTTCTTGGATAGCCTCTCTTCTACATGGTCCCCACCGTGACAAATGCCACTCGTTTCCAAAGGACAGACTGTTAATCTCTCTATATAAAAGCCAAATACCACTCATGCATCATCACAAAATCTCCAGAACCATAAAGCCTACAAGCTTGAAAGTTGGCATGTATGTTCCTCTTGGCTTCTTGGTGCTTGCTAAGAAAGGATCTTTCAAAATGACCATCTGATCATTAGTTATTTGTTATATTATTGTTAACATGTCCCGATGCTAAGGAGTTAGACGTTCCACTCCTCCTCCCCATCTGAAAAGAACTCTGTTCCAACTGCCAGTTGCCTCACATTCTGTTATCTCAGTTCAAACTGGCAGGTGTTCCACTCCTTTGTTTGGGATTGGTCTGGAGCAATTTATCAAGCCCATTTGTAACTACTCATTAATTTTCAAGCTTTAAGTGTCAATTTATCAACCCCGATCACATAGTTTTGTAGCAAGGCACGGGTATCCAACTATTAGTTCTTGATATGAAATGAACAGGAATTTGATTTCATCCCATTTTCTCTTTCACTCAGTCTCTCCCAACTCTTCCAATAAAATGGAGCTTTCAACTGTTACAAATAGATCCATCACTACTGGTTGAACTTCTCCTAAATAGAGACCATACTGTTTTCTCATATTTCCTTCAGGCAAGTGGAGTAACTGATAATAGGAGGGTTGGGTTTTTTCAGATTGTGCCCGAGGAATAAGATGCATCCTGCAGTCTCTGACAAAGGATTTTATTCGTCCATTTTCCAGCCTCACCCCATTTTTAAAAAGGTTTTCACTGTACCCTTCCTATCTTCTGCAGGTGCATATAATAGGGAGAAATAAGAAATAAGGAGAAATTACAATCTCCTGGTGATTGGCTCAAAGTCACACAACTGGCTTTCCATGCCTATGGCAGCACTAGATCTCCTAATCTCCTGGTGGATTGAGCCAAAGTCATCCAACTAGCTTTCATGCCTATGGCAGGACTAGAACTCCCAAACTCCTGGTGATTGGCCCAAAGTCACCCAACCGGCTTTCCATGCCTATGGTTAGACTATAACTCCTAATCTCCTGGCGATTTAGCTAAAGTCACCCAGCTAGCTTTCATGCCTATGGCAGGACTATAACTCCCAATCTCCTGGCGATTGAGTCAAAATCACCCAATTGGCTTTCCATACCTATGGCAGGACTGGAACTCCCAATCTCCTGGCGATTTAGCCAAAGTCACCCAACCGGCTTTCATGTCTATGGCTGGACTATAACTCCCAATCTCCTGGTGATTGGCCCAAAGTCACCCAACTGGCTTTCCATGCCTATGGCAGGACTATAATTCCCAATCTCCTGGTGATTGGCCCAAAGTCACCCAACTGGCTTTCCATGCCTATGGCAGCACTAGATCTCCTAATCTCCTGGTGATTGGCCCAAAGTCACCCAACTGGCTTTCCATGCCTATGGCAGGACTATAACTCCCAATCTCCTGGTGATTGGCCCAAAGTCACCCAACTGGCTTTCCATGCCTATGACAGGACTATAACTCCCAATCTCCTAGTGATTGGCCCAAAGTCACCCAACTGGCTTTCCATGCCTATGGCAGGACTATAATTCCCAATCTCCTGGTGATTGGCCCAAAGTCACCCAACTGGCTTTCCATGCCTATGGCAGCACTAGATCTCCTAATCTCCTGGTGGATTGAGCCAAAGTCATCCAACTAGCTTTCACGCCTATGGCAGGACTAGAACTCCCAAACTCCTGGCGATTTGCCCAAAGTCACCCAACTGGCTTTCCATGCCTATGACAGGATTATAACTCCAAATCTCCTGGCGATTGACCCAAAGTCACCCAACCGGCTTTCATGCCTACGGCAGGACTAGAACTCCCAAACTCCTGGCGATTGAACCAAAGTCACCCAATCGGCTTTCATGCCTATGGCAGGACTAGAACTCCCAAACTCCTGGCGATTGGCCCAAAGTCACCCAACCGGCTTTCATGCCTATGGCAGGACTAGAACTCCCAAACTCCTGGCGATTGGCCCAAAGTCACACAACTGGCTTTCCATGCCTATGGTAGGACTATAACTCCAAATCTCCTGATGATTTAGCCAAAGTCACCCAGTTAGCTTTCATGCCTATGGCAGAACTGGAACTCCCAATCTCCTGGTGATTGGCCCAAAGTCACCCAACTGGCTTTCCATGCCTATGGCAGGACTAGAATTCACTGTCTCCTAATTTCTAGCCTGGTGCCTTCATCTCTGCAATTGTTATTATCTCAAGGCTTTCACCACCTGTTTTTCTTCCCACAAGACATGGGAAAAAGGGGGATGAGAAAATGGTATATACACTTTTGGGGGGATTCCCCCCCCCAGCCTGTAGTTTTTCTTTAGCTCGTGGCCATGATTCTTCTCCTGGCCTGGAAACTGTTTTCAGATTTCGGCAAGGTATTGATCTGGATTGGGAGACTTATTTCCTGTCCCTGCTAATTTACCTGCCGCAGCTGCTAGATAAAGCCTCAGCCTTCTCTGTGGAATTGAATTCAGGGTAGATACCTTTCCCTAATTTATGCTTTGTTTATTTTAGAAATTACTGGGATGGGTTTCAAGAAGTCATAAAAGTGATGAGGCAGGAAGAGGAACGGAAGAGAGCTGGCACTCAGCTCCATTTCATTTGGGCATCTGCTCACTGGGCTTCGTGCAAAGAAAGTAATGGGGGGGGTTGCATTTCTCTGAGGGGTGGGTGGGTTCACACTGGAAAGGCAGCCAAGCATTTTGAAATATTCTGAACGAAGAACCTTGCTCTCTCCTCTCCTCCTTTCCATTCCATTCTATTCCTTCCATCTTCTCTTCTCTTCTCTCCTCTTCTTTCCTCTCCTCTCATCACATCTCTCCTCCCTTCCATTCCATTCCTTCCATCTTCTCTTCTCTCCTCTCCTATCTCCTCCCCTCCACTCCCTTCCTTCTCACATCTCTCCTCCATTACATTCCTTCCATCTTCTCTTCTCTCCTCTCCTATCTCCTCCCCTCCACTCCCTTCCTTCTCACATCTCTCCTCCATTACATTCCTTCCATCTTCTCTCTTCTCCTCTCCTATCTCCTCCCCTCCTCTCCCTTTCCCTCCCTTCTCCTCTCATCACATCTCTCCTCCCTTCCATTCCATTCCATTCTATTCCTTCCATCTTCTCTTCTCTCCTCTTCTCTTCTTCTCTCTTCTCTTCTCTTCCCTTCTCCTCTCCTCTCTTCTCTCTTCCCCTCTTGTCTCCTCTCCTTCAGTCCCATCCCACCCCTCTTCTCTCTTCTCTCCTCTATCCTCTCTTCTCCTCCTCCACTCCCCTTCCTTTCCTGTTTTATCTTCTCTGTTTCTCTTCTCCTCTATTCCCATCCCCTCCTCTCATCTGTTTCTCCTCCATTCCGTTCTCCTTCCCTCCCCTCCACTCCCCTCCTCTTTTTGCTTAAGTTCTTCTTTTCAGTTTTTCTTCTGTTCTCTTTTCTTCTTCTCATCTCTTCTCCTGTTTCACTTTTTTTCTACTTTTCCTTTCCTTTTCCTTCCCTTCCCTTCTCTATATTTTTCTTCCTTTTCTTCTGTCATTGTTTCTTTAAAACGGCCATTCTTGTTAATAGCCGCATTTGGTTTCTGCTAGACTGAAGACTCAGGGAAACAATTGAGTTTTTCATCCCATCTCCCCCCCCCAAAAAAAGCTCTGGGCTGCACAACACCCACATTCATACCTGTTGTGGTTAGCTCTGCCCCAGCTCCTGCCCCAAGGAATGTGCAGGTGGATGTAGGGGAGACATCCACATGCCGCAGGCCTGTTTTGCTCCCGATGGAATCTGACGATGAAGCCTCCTCTGACCAAGGAAGCGTGAGTGACAGGGAAGAGGGGAGTTTGGCAGACAGCCCAGGAGGAGATCCATCATCTGTATCATCCCTGGATTCTGAACAAGAACTAATGACACATCCACACATGCGTAGAGTGATGCATAGGAGACAACAACTGAAAGATTATTACAAGAGAAAATGAGGCCACCTGTGGTTGGGTGGGGCTGCTGTAATTAGTGCTACAGATAAAAGTGCAGCCTGGGATTTTAGCCTCATGGCAGTTTATCTGATTCATTGTTTCGTCAAGATCATGGTTTTTGTGCTGTTCAAGATTGTGTGTGGACTCTCTGGACTTTAGAATTGGACTCAATTTCCCAGTTATTGGGTGAGCAATTAGACTGCATTTAACCTGTGCCTTGTGTGTACCAGAAAATCCCTTGGACATTTATTAAGGGAGCTGTTTCTGTTTTTCTGTTGATAAAGACTTTTGGCTTTTTCTTTTATCGTGTGGTGTGTGTCTTCCTGGACTAATTACCCTGTAATTACGGGTGGTTGAAACACGCTGGCAGAACAATACCTAGGCACCCCACTTGCAGCTCTCAACAGTTTCCAACGGCTGATACACATAGACAATTTCTGCTGTCCTTTTACTGTCTATTTTTAAATTTGCTTGGTCTTTGGAACAAAATAACAGAAGAGAAATAAAGAGGAGAACTGGATTTCGTAGCCTCTGTGCCCCTCCCTTCAAATCTCCTTCTAATTATAAAAATTGCAATTATAATGGGTTTCTGGATCGGATGGGAATGGAGGGAACAAGTAGCAGGTATTTGGGGAGCTTCCTGAGACTATTATGAAAAAGAAAAAACAAGTTTTTGTTTTCCGACCAAGGGGAAATAGAATAAATGAATGAAATAATAGCAGAATAATCAAAAAGCACTCCAATTGTCAACGTGGTAAAATAGTTCTATCGTTGAGTTCTCGGTCTATTATGAAAAGTGGATTTAGATGGAGGGAAAAAAATAAATGTCAAGGGAAACCAGTTTAATCCCCTTAAAGGCTTCTGTCATTAGGCAGGCTCAGGTGATCAATACTTAATGGAGGGAAGGGCTTGCTTTGTGTTGCTGCTACAAATTAAAGTGGAGGGTGGAAGAGGGATAGAACGGGTAGCCAAGGAAAGCCAAGAAATGGTCTGGAGGTTTCTCAGAAAGAGTTGGCATCCTTCAATCCGCTTGAGCCAAGAGACCTTGGCAGATGGGCTGAAAACGCCAGTATTCCCAGCTATATAACCTTACAGCAAATAGCAAGTAATGAAGGTACAAGGGTGTAAATAAATTGCAACAACCTTGATGAATAATCCTATATCAGGGTTGAATGATGCTTACTCTTTCACAAGGGGATTAAGTCCCTCCCTGTCCTTCCTTCCTTCCTTCCTTCCTTCCTTCCTTCTTCTCTTTCCCTCCTGCTCACCCTCTCTCCCTCTCTCCTCTCCTCTCCTTTCCTTTCTTCTTTCCTTCCTTCCTTCATTTCTCCCCCCCTTCCCTATCTTCCTCCCTCCCTCCTTCCCTTCTTCTTTCCTTATTTCTACCATTCTTCTCATTCCATTTCTCCCCATCCTTTCTTTCCATTCTCTCCCTCTCCTACCATCCTCTCTCCCTCCCTCCCTCCCTCCCTCTCCTTCCTTCCTTCTTTCATTCCTTTTCTCTTCCTTTTTCACATTCGCTTTCTCCCTCCCTCCCTTCTTCTCTTTCCTCCCACCCACCTCTCTCCCCTCTTTCCTTTCTTTTTTCTTATTTTCTTCATTCATTCGTTTCTCACTCTTTTCCTATTTCTTCTTATTCCTTTCCTCCCTCCCTCCCTCTCTTCTTCTTTCCTTTCTAACTCTCTTTCAATCTTCTCATTTCCTTTCTGCCTCCCTTCCTTCTTCCCTTTCTCCCTCCCTCTCCTACCACCCATCCACCCTCCATCCCTCTCCCTCCTTCCTTCCTTCCCTCCCTCCCTCCTTCATTTGAATCACATACTAATTAAAACATTTCAAAACTTAATGGACAAATAAATATATACATGCATTCATGCTGGCTTTCATACATACAAAAGCCTTTTTTGTGTCTGCTTTTAGAAGTCCAGTCTCGTATCTGTCTGTGTCATTGTATCAAGACCTCAAGGGATGGTGAAGATCCCATTTGCAGTAAGTCATAATCTTGTGATCAAAGGAGAAAAGGAAAATACCCCATACTGGTTTCTTTTCTCTTAGCTAACAAGTAATTTTCTTCAACTCAGAATTTGTCCACCATCCTGTTCCTTGAAGTTTCCCAAAAGCTGACTCTTGATGTTTCTTTAGAAGATGGCTGAGATTGAGAATAGAAGGGACCATTGGTCAATGACTAGTGATGGGCGAACTGAACTCGCACAATTCGGGTCCGTATCGAATTTTGCGGTGTTCGGTATGCCGAACAGGAACCTGAAAGTTTTTGAAACTTCGGGCAAAGTTCGGGGTCGTGTTCGGCGTTCGGAGCTTTAACATCACCGGCAGGTTGCTAAGGACGCCAAGGTGATCACTTCCTGGATTTCATGGAATCCAGGAAATGATCACCTTGGCGTCCTTAGCAACCTGCCATTGACGTCAAGGCCACGCCCCTGGAATCTCTTCATGGGAGGGATTCCCCCAGCTCCTTCAAAGGGAGGTCTTCACGTAAAAATAAACATGTTTATTTTTATGTGAAAGGACCGCCCCTTTGCTTGCAGTGCCGCTGCGGCATCTTTTTTCATTGTTATTTTTACGTGAAGACCTCCCTTTGAAGGAGCTGGGGAATCCCTCCCATGAAGAGATACCAGGGGCGGAGCCTTGACATCACCGGCAGGTTGCTAAGGATGCCAAGGTGATCACTTTCTGGATTCCATGGAATCCAGGAAGGGATCACCTTGGCATCCTTAGCAACCTGCTGGTATATGTGACATCAAAGCTCCGCCCCCGGAATCTCTTGGTGGGATTCCCCATTCAGGTTCAGGTTTGGTTCGGGTTCGG